>NW_027488715.1:0-300000 GCF_050948215.1 Halictus rubicundus | reverse complement strand
GGGATAGGGGATTGGATAGGATAGAGGATAGGATAGGATAGAGGATAGGAAAGGATGGAGGATAGGATCGGATAGAGGATAGGATAGGGGATTGGATAGGATAGAGGATAGGATAGGATAGAGGATAGGATACGATAGAGGATACGATAGGATAGAGGATGGGATAGGGGATTGGATAGGATAGAGGATAGGAGACGATATGAGGATAGGATAGGATAGAGAATAGGATATTATAGATGATATTATAGGACAGAGGATAGGATATGATAGAGGATCGGATAGGATAGAGGATTGGATAGGATAGAGGATACGATAGGATGGAGGATACGATAGGATAGGGTAGAGGATAGGATAGGATAGAGGATAGGATAGGATAGAGGATAGGATAGGATAGAGGATAGGATAGGATAGAGGATAGGATAGGATAGAGGATAGGATAGGATAGAGGATAGGATAGGATAGAGGATAGGATACCATAGAGGATACCATAGGATAGGATAGAGGATAGGATAGGATAGAGGATAGGATAGGATAGAGGATAGGAAAGGATAGAGGATAGGATAGGATAGAGGATAGCATAGGATAGAGCATAGGATACGATAGAGGATAGGATAGAGGATGGGATAGGACTGAGGATAGGATAGGATATTGAATAGGATAGGATAGATGATATTATAGGAAAGAGGATAGGATATGATAGAGGAAACGATATTATAGAGGATAGGATAGGATAGAGGATCCGATAGAATAGAGGATTGGATAGGATACAGGATACGATAGGATAGAGGATAGGTTAGGGGATTGGATAGGATAGACGATAGGATAGGATAGAGGATAGGATAGGATAGGGGATAGGATAAGATAGAGGATATGATAGGATAGAGGATAGGATATGATAGAGGATAGGATAGAGGATAGGATAGGATAGAGGATAGGATAGGATAGAGGATAGGATAGGATGGAGGATAGGATAGAGGATACGATAGGATAGGATAGAGGATACGATAGGATACTATAGAGGATAGGATAGGATAGAGGATTGGATAGGATAGAAGATAGGATATGATAGAGGATAGGATATGATAGAGGATAGGATACGATAGAGGATAGGATAGGATAGCGGAAAGGATAGGATAGAGTATAGAATAGGATAGAGGAAATGATAGGATAGATGCTAGGATATGATAGAGAAGAGGATAGAGGATAGGATAGGACTGAGGATAGGATAGGATATTGAATAGGATAGGATAGATGATATTATAGGAAAGAGGATAGTATAGGACTGAGGATAGGATAGGATAGGGAATAGGATAGGATAGATGATATTATAGGAAAGAGGATAGGATATGATAGAGGATACGATATTATAGAGGATAGGATAGGATAGAGGATCGGATAGAATAGAGGATTGGATAGGATACAGGATACGATAGGATAGAGGATAGGTTAGGGGATTGGATAGGATAGACGATAGGATAGGATAGAGGATAGGATAGGATAGGGGATAGGATAGGATAGAGGATAGGATAGGATAGAGGATAGGATAGGATAGAGGATAGGATAGGATGGAGGATAGGATCGGATAGAGGATAGGATAGGGGATTGGATAGGATAGAGGATAGGATAGAGGATAGGATAGGATAGAGGATCGGATAGAATAGAGGATTGGATAGGATACAGGATACGATAGGATAGAGGATAGGATAGGGGATTGGATAGGATAGACGATAGGATAGGATAGAGGATAGGATAGGATAGAGGATAGGATAAGATAGAGGATATGATTGGATAGAGGATAGGATATGATAGAGGATAGGATAGAGGATAGGATAGGATAGAGGATACGAAAGGATAGGATAGAGGGTAGGATAGGATAGAGGATAGGATACGATAGAGGATAGGATAGGATAGGATAGAGGATAGGAAAGGATAGAGGATATGATAGGATAGGATAGAGGATAGGATAGGATAGAGGATTGGATAGGATAGAGGATAGGATCGGATAGAGGATAGGATAGGGGATTGGATAGGATAGAGGATAGGATAGGATAGAGGATAGGATAGGATAGAGGATAGGATAGTATAGAGGATAGGATAGGATAGAGGATAGGATAGGATAGAGGATAGGATACGATAGAGGATACCATAGGATAGGATAGAGGATAGGATAGGATAGAGGATAGGATAGGATAGAGGATAGGAAAGGATAGAGGATAGGATAGGATAGAGGATAGCATAGGATAGAGGATAGGATAGGATAGGATAGAGGATAAGATAGGATAGGGGATAGGATAGGATAGAGCATAGGATACGATAGAGGATAGGATAGGGGCTAGGATAGGATAGAGGATAGGATAGGATAGAGGATAGGATAGAGCATAGGATAGGATAGAGGATAGGATAGAGCATAGGATAGGATAGATGCTAGGATATGATAGAGAATAGGATAGAGGATAGGATAGGACTGAGGATAGGATAGGATATTGAATAGGATAGGATAGATGATATTATAGGAAAGAGGATAGGATAGGACTGAGGATAGGATAGGATAGGGAATAGGATAGGATAGATGATATTATAGGAAAGAGGATAGGATATGATAGAGGATACGATATTATAGAGGATAGGATAGGATAGAGGATCGGATAGAATAGAGGATTGGATAGGATACAGGATACGATAGGATAGAGGATAGGATAGTGGATTGGATAGTATAGACGATAGGATAGGATAGAGGATAGGATAGGATAGGGGATAGGATAGGATAGAGGATAGGATAGGATAGAGGATAGGATAGGATAGAGGATAGGATAGGATGGAGGATAGGATATGATAGAGGATAGGATAGGATAGGATAGGATAGAGGATAGGATAGGATAGAGGATAGGATAGAGGATAGGATAGGATTGAGGATAGGATAGGATAGAGGGTAGGATAGGATTGAGGATAGGATAGGATAGAGGATAGGATATGATAGAGGATAGTATAGAGGATAGGATAGGACTGAGGATAGGATAGGATATTGAATAGGATAGGATAGATGATATTATAGGAAAGAGGATAGGATAGAGGATAGGATACGATAGAGGATACGATTGGGTAGAGGATAGGATAGGATAGAGGATAGGATCGGATAGAGGACAGGATAGGATAGAGGATAGGATAGGATAGAGGATAGGATATGATAGAGGATAGGATAGGATAGGATAGGATAGAGGATAGGATAGGAGAGAAGGATAGGATAGAGGATAGGATAGGATTGAGGATAGGATAGGATAGAGGGTAGGATAGGATTGAGGATAGGATAGGATAGAGGATAGGATATGATAGAGGATAGTATAGAGGATAGGATAGGACTGAGGATAGGATAGGATATTGAATAGGATAGGATAGATGATATTATAGGAAAGAGGATAGGATAGGACTGAGGATAGGATAGGATAGGGAATAGGATAGGATAGATGATATTATAGGAAAGAGGGTAGGATATGATAGAGGATACGATATTATAGAGGATAGGATAGGATAGAGGATCGGATAGAATAGAGGATTGGATAGGATACAGGATACGATAGGATAGAGGATAGGATAGGGGATTGGATAGGATAGACGATAGGATAGGATAGAGGATAGGATAGGATAGGGGATAGGATAGGATAGAGGATAGGATAGGATAGAGGATAGGATAGGATAGAGAATAGGATAGGATGGAGGTTAGGATCGGATAGAGGATAGGATAGGGGATTGGATAGGTAGAGGATAGGATAGAGGAAAGGATAGGATAGAGGATAGGATACGATAGAGGATACGATATTATAGAGGATAGGATAGTATAGAGGATAGGATAGGATAGAGGATAGGATAGGATAGAGGATAGGATACGATAGAGGATACCATAGGATAGGATAGAGGATAGGATAGGATAGAGGATAGGATAGGATAGAGGATAGGAAAGGATAGAGGATAGGATAGGATAGAGGATAGCATAGGATAGAGGATAGGATAGGATAGGATAGAGGATAAGATAGGATAGGGGATAGGATAGGATAGAGCATAGGATACGATAGAGGATAGGATAGGGGCTAGGATAGGATAGAGGATAGGATAGGATAGAGGATAGGATAGAGCATAGGATAGGATAGAGGATAGGATATGATAGAGGATAGGAGGGGATAGAGGATAGGATAGGATAGATGATAGGATAGGATAGAGGATAGGATAAGATAGAAGATAGGATAGGATAGAGGATAGGAGAGGGGTTTGGATAGGATAAAGTATAGGATAGGATAGAGGATAGGATAGGATAGGATAGGATAGAGGATAGGATACGATAGAGGACAGGATACGATAGAGCATACGAAAGGATAGGATAGAGGATAGGATAGGATAGAGGATAGGATAGGTTAGAGGATAGGATAGAGGATACGATAGGATAGGATAGAGGATACGATAGGATACTATAGAGGATAGGATAGGATAGAGGATTGGATAGGATAGAGGATAGTATATGATGGAGGATAGGATATGATAGAGGATAGGATAGGATAGAGGATAGGATAGGATAGCGGAAAGGATAGGATAGAGTATAGAATAGGATAGAGGAAATGATAGGATAGATGCTAGGATATGATAGAGAATAGGATAGAGGATAGGATAGGACTGAGGATAGGATAGGATATTGAATAGGATAGGATAGATGATATTATAGGAAAGAGGATAGGATAGGACTGAGGATAGGATAGGATAGGGAATAGGATAGGATAGATGATATTATAGGAAAGAGGATAGGATATGATAGAGGATACGATATTATAGAGGATAGGATAGGATAGAGGATCGGATAGAATAGAGGATTGGATAGGATACAGGATACGATAGGATAGAGGATAGGATAGTGGATTGGATAGTATAGACGATAGGATAGGATAGAGGATAGGATAGGATAGGGGATAGGATAGGATAGAGGATAGGATAGGATAGAGGATAGGATAGGATAGAGGATAGGATAGGATGGAGGATAGGATATGATAGAGGATAGGATAGGATAGGATAGGATAGAGGATAGGATAGGATAGAGGATAGGATAGAGGATAGGATAGGATTGAGGATAGGATAGGATAGAGGGTAGGATAGGATTGAGGATAGGATAGGATAGAGGATAGGATATGATAGAGGATAGTATAGAGGATAGGATAGGACTGAGGATAGGATAGGATATTGAATAGGATAGGATAGATGATATTATAGGAAAGAGGATAGGATAGAGGATAGGATACGATAGAGGATACGATTGGGTAGAGGATAGGATAGGATAGAGGATAGGATCGGATAGAGGACAGGATAGGATAGAGGATAGGATAGGATAGAGGATAGGATATGATAGAGGATAGGATAGGATAGGATAGGATAGAGGATAGGATAGGAGAGAAGGATAGGATAGAGGATAGGATAGGATTGAGGATAGGATAGGATAGAGGGTAGGATAGGATTGAGGATAGGATAGGATAGAGGATAGGATATGATAGAGGATAGTATAGAGGATAGGATAGGACTGAGGATAGGATAGGATATTGAATAGGATAGGATAGATGATATTATAGGAAAGAGGATAGGATAGGACTGAGGATAGGATAGGATAGGGAATAGGATAGGATAGATGATATTATAGGAAAGAGGGTAGGATATGATAGAGGATACGATATTATAGAGGATAGGATAGGATAGAGGATCGGATAGAATAGAGGATTGGATAGGATACAGGATACGATAGGATAGAGGATAGGATAGGGGATTGGATAGGATAGACGATAGGATAGGATAGAGGATAGGATAGGATAGGGGATAGGATAGGATAGAGGATAGGATAGGATAGAGGATAGGATAGGATAGAGAATAGGATAGGATGGAGGTTAGGATCGGATAGAGGATAGGATAGGGGATTGGATAGGTAGAGGATAGGATAGAGGAAAGGATAGGATAGAGGATAGGATACGATAGAGGATACGATATTATAGAGGATAGGATAGGATAGAGGATCGGATAGGATTGAGGATAGGATAGGATAGAGGATAGGATAGGATAGAGGATATGATCGGATACAGGATAGGATAGGGGATTGCATAGGATAGAGGATAGGATAGGATAGAGGATACGATAGGATAGGATAGAGGATAGGATAGGATAGGATAGAGGATAGGATAAAATAGAGGATAGGATATGATAGAGGATAGGATAGGATAGAGGATGGGATACGATAGAGGATAGGATAGGATAGACGATAGGATAGGGGATTGGATAGGATAGAGGATAGGAGACGATATGAGGATAGGATAGGATAGAGAATAGGATATTATAGATGATATTATAGGAAAGAGGATAGGATATGATAGAGAATCGGATAGGATAGAGGATTGGATAGGATAGAGGATAGGATATGATAGAGGATAGGATAGGATAGAGGATAGGATAGGATAGAGGATAGGATAGGATAGAGGATAGGATAAGATAGAGGATATGATAGGATAGAGGATAGGATATGATAGAGGATAGGATAGAGGATAGGATAGGATAGAGGATAGGATGCGATAGAGGATACGAAAGGATAGGATAGAGGGTAGGATAGGATAGAGGATAGGATACGATAGAGGATAGGATAGGATAGGATAGAGGATAGGAAAGGATAGAGGATATGATAGGATAGGATAGAGGATAGGATAGGATAGAGGATTGGATAGGATAGAGGATACGATCGGATAGAGGATAGGATAGGGGATTGGATAGGATAGAGGATAGGATAGGATAGAAGATAGGATAGGATAGAGGATAGGATAGTATAGAGGATAGGATAGGATAGAGGATAGGATAGGATAGAGGATAGGATACGATAGAGGATACGATAGGATAGGATAGAGGATAGGATAGGATAGAGGATAGGATAGGATAGAGGATAGGATAGGATAGAGGATAGGATAGGATAGAGGATAGGAAAGGATAGAGGATAGGATAGGGGATTGGATAGGATAGAGGATAGCATAGGATAGAGGATAGGATAGGATAGAGGATAGGATAGAGGATAGGATAGGATTGAGGATAGGATAGGATAGAGGGTAGGATAGGATTGAGGATAGGATAGGATAGAGGATAGGATATGATAGAGGATAGGATAGAGGATAGGATAGGATAGAGGATAGGATGCGATAGAGGATACGAAAGGATAGGATAGAGGGTAGGATAGGATAGAGGATAGGATACGATAGAGGATAGGATAGGATAGGATAGAGGATAGGAAAGGATAGAGGATATGATAGGATAGGATAGATAATAGGATAGGATAGAGGATTGGATAGGATAGAGGATAGGATCGGATAGAGGATAGGATAGGGGATTGGATAGGATAGAGGATAGGATAGGATAGAGGATAGGATAGGATAGAGGATAGGATAGTATAGAGGATAGGATAGGATAGAGGATAGGATACGATAGAGGATACCATAGGATAGGATAGAGGATAGGATAGGATAGAGGATAGGATAGGATAGAGGATAGGAAAGGATAGAGGATAGGATAGGATAGAGGATAGCATAGGATAGAGGATAGGATATTATAGAGGATAGGAGAGGATAGAGGATAGGATAGGATAGATGATAGGATAGGATAGAGGATAGGATAAGATAGAAGATAGGATAGGATAGAGGATAGGAGAGGGGATTGGATAGGATAAAGGATAGGATAGGATAGAAAATAGGATAGGATAGAGGATAGCATAGGATAGAGGATAGGATATTATAGAGGATAGGATAGGATAGAGGATAGGATAGGATAGACGATAGGATAGGATAGAGGATAGGATACGATAGAGGATAGGATAGGATAGAGGATAGGATAGGATAGAGGATAGGAAAGGATAGAGGATAGGATAGGATAGAGGATAGCATAGGATAGAGGATAGGATATTATAGAGGATAGGAGAGGATAGAGGATAGGATAGGATAGAGGATAGGATAGGATAGGGGATAGGATAGGATAGAGCATAGGATACGGTAGAGAATAGGATAGGGGATAGGATAGGATAGGGGATAGGATAGGATAGAGGATCGGATAGAATAGAGGATTGGATAGGATACAGGATACGATAGGATAGAGGATAGGATAGGGGATTGGATAGGATAGACGATAGGATAGGATAGAGGATAGGATATGATAGAGGATAGGATATGATAGAGGATAGGATAGGATAGAGGATAGGATAGGATAGCGGAAAGGATAGGATAGAGTATAGAATAGGATAGAGGAAATGATAGGATAGATGCTAGGATATGATTGAGAATAGGATAGAAGATAGGATAGGACTGAGGATAGGATAGGATATTGAATAGGATAGGATAGATGATATTATAGGAAAGAGGATAGGATAGGACTGAGGATAGGATAGGATAGGGAATAGGATGGGATAGATGATATTATAGGAAAGAGGATAGGATATGATAGAGGATACGATATTATAGAGGATAGGATAGGATAGAGGATCGGATAGAATAGAGGATTGGATAGGATAGAGGACACGATAGGATAGAGGATAGGATAGGATAGAGGATAGGATACGATAGAGGATAGGATAGGATAGAGGATCGGATAGGATTGAGGATAGGATAGGATGTAGGTTAGGATCGGATAGAGGATAGGATAGGGGATTGGATAGGATAGAGGATAGGATAGAGGATAGGATAGGATAGAGGATAGGATACGATAGAGGATACGATATTATAGAGGATAGGATAGGATAGAGGATCGGATAGGATAGAGGATCGTATAGAATAGAGGATTGGATAGGATACAGGATACGATAGGATAGAGGATAGGATAGGGGATTGGATAGGATAGAGGATAGGATCGGATACAGGATAGGATAGGGGATTGGATAGGATAGAGGATAGGATAGGATAGAGGATACGATAGGATAGGATAGAGGATAGGATAAGATAGGATAGAGGATAGGATAAAATAGAGGATAGGATATGATAGAGGATAGGATAGGATAGAGGATGGGATACGATAGAGGATAGGATAGGATAGACGATAGGATAGGGGATTGGATAGGATAGAGGATAGGAGACGATATGAGGATAGGATAGAGGATAGGAGACGATATGAGGATAGGATAGGATAGAGAATAGGATATTATAGATGATGTTATAGGAAAGAGGATAGGATATGATAGAGGATCGGATAGGATAGAGGATTGGATAGGATAGAGGATAGGATATGATAGAGGATAGGATAGGATAGAGGATAGGATAAGATAGAGGATATGATAGGATAGAGGATAGGATATGATAGAGGATAGGATAGAGGATAGGATAGGATAGAGGATAGGATGCGATAGAGGATACGAAAGGATAGGATAGAGGATAGGATAGGATAGAGGATAGGAAAGGATAGAGGATAGGATAGGATAGAGGATAGGATAGGATAGAGGATAGGATACGATAGAGGATAGGATAGGATAGAGGATAGGATAGGATAGAGGATAGGAAAGGATAGAGGATAGGATAGGATAGAGGATAGGATAGGATAGGGGATAGGATAGGATAGAGCATAGGATACGATAGAGGATAGGATAGGGGATAGGATAGGATAGGGGATAGGATAGGATAGAGGATAGGATAGGATAGAGGATAGGATGTTATAGAGGATAGGTGAGGATAGAGGATAGGATAGGGTAGATGATAGGGTAGGATAGAGGATAGGATAAGATAGAAGATAGGATAGGATACAGTATAGGAGAGGGGATTGGATAGGATAAAGGATAGGATAGGATAGAGGATAGGATAGGGGATAGGATAGGATAGGGGATAGGATAGGATAGGATAGAGGATAGGATAGGATAGGATAGAGGATAGGATTGGATGGAGGATAGGACATGATAGAGGATAGGATAGGATAGAAGATAGGATAGGATACAGGATAAGAGAGGGGATTGGATAGGATAAAGGATAGGATAGGATAGAGGATAGGATAGGATAGGATAGAGGATAGGATAGGATAGGATAGAGGATAGGATTGGATGGAGGATAGGACATGATAGAGGATAGGATAGGATAGAGGATAGGATAGGATAGAGGATAGGATAGAGGATACGATAGGATAGGATAGAGGATACGATAGGATACTATACAGGATACGATAGGATACTCTAGAGGATAGGATAGGATAGAGGATTGGATAGGATAGAGGATAGGATATGATAGAGGATAGGATGTGATAGAGCATAGGATAGGATAGAGGATAGGATAGGATAGCGGAAAGGATAGGATAGAGTATAGAATAGGATAGAGGAAATGATAGGATAGATGCTAGGATATGATAGAGAATAGGATAGAGGATAGGATAGGACTGAGGATAGGATAGGATATTGAATATTATAGGATAGATGATATTATAGGAAAGAGGATAGGATAGGACTGAGGATAGGATAGGATAGGGAATAGGATAGGATAGATGATATTATAGGAAAGAGGATAGGATATGATAGAGGATACGATATTATAGAGGATAGGATAGGATAGAGGATCGGATAGAATAGAGGATTGGATAGGATACAGGATACGATAGGATAGAGGATAGGATAGGGGATTGGATAGGATAGACGATAGGATAGGATAGAGGATAGGATAGGATAGGGGATAGGATAGGATAGAGGATAGGATAGGATAGAGGATAGGATAGGATAGAGGATAGGATAGGATGGAGGATAGGATCGGATAGAGGATAGGATAGGGGATTGGATAGGATAGAGGATAGGATAGAGGATAGGATAGGATAGAGGATAGGATACGATATTATAGAGGATAGGATAGGATAGAGGATCGGATAGGATTGAGGATAGGATAGGATAGAGGATAGGATCGGATACAGGATAGGATAGGGGATTGGATAGGATAGAGGATAGGATAGGATAGAAGATACGATAGGATAGGATAGAGGATAGGATAGGATAGGATAGAGGATAGGAAAAAATAGAGGATAGGATATGATAGAGGATAGGATAGGATAGAGGATGGGATACGATAGAGGATAGGATAGGATAGAGGATAGGATAGGGGATTGGATAGGATAGAGGATAGGAGACGATATGAGGATAGGATAGGATAGAGAATAGGATATTATAGATGATATTATAGGAAAGAGGATAGGATATGATAGAGGATCGGATAGGATAGAGGATTGGATAGGATAGAGGATAGGATATGATAGAGGATAGGATACGATAGAGGATAGGATAGGATAGAGGATAGGATAGGATAGAGGATAGGATAAGATAGAGGATATGATAGGATAGAGGATAGGATAGGATAGAGGATAGGATGCGATAGAAGATACGAAAGGATAGGATAGAGGGTAGGATAGGATAGAGGATAGGATACGATAGAGGATAGGATAGGATAGGATAGAGGATAGGAAAGGATAGAGGATATGATAGGATAGGATAGAGGATAGGATAGGATAGAGGATTGGATAGGATAGAGGATACGATCGGATAGAGGATAGGATCGGGGATTGGATAGGATAGAGGATAGGATAGGATAGAGGATAGGATAGGATAGAGGATAGGATAGTATAGAGGATAGGATAGGATAGAGGATAGGATAGGATAGAGGATAGGATAGGGGATTTGATTGGATAGACGATAGGATAGGATAGAGGATAGGATAGTATAGAGGATAGGATAGGATACAGGATAGGATAGGATAGGATAGAGGATAGGATAAGATAGAGGATAGGATAGGATTGAGGATAGGATAGGATAGAGGATAGGATAGGATAGAGGATAGGATAAGATAGAGGATAGGATAGGATAGAGGATAGGATAGGATAGAGGATACGAAAGGATAGGATAGAGGATAGGATAGGATAGAGGATAGGATATGATAGAGTATAGGATAGGATAGAGGATAGGATAGGATAGAGGATAGGATAAGATAGAGGATATGATAGGATAGAGGATAGGATAGGATAGACGATAGGATAGGATAGAGGATAGGATAGGATAGGGGATAGGATAGGATAGATGATAGGATAGGATAGAGGATAGGATAAGATAGAGGATAGGATAGGGTAGAGGATAGGATAGGATAGAGGATAGGATAGGATAGAAGCTAGGATCGGATAGAGGATAGGATAGGGGATTTAATAGGATAGAGGATAGGAGACGATATGAGGATAGGATAGGATAGAGAATAGGATAGGATAGAGGATTGGATAGGATAGAGGATACGATACTATAGAGGATAGGATAGAGAATATGATACGGTAGACCATAGAGGATTGGATCGTAAACAGGATAGGAGACGGTAGAGGATAGGATAGGATAGGATAGAGAATAAGATAGGATAGAGGATAGGTTAGGATAGAAGATAGTATAGGATAGAGGATAGGATAGGATAGAGGATAGGATAGGATAGAGGATACGATAGGATAGGATAGAGAATAGGATAGGATAGAGGATAGGACAGGACAGAGGATAGGATAGGATAGAGGATAGGATAGGATAGAGGATAGGATGGGATAGAGGATAGGATAGGATAGAGGATAGGATAGGATAGAGGATAGGATAGAAGATAGGATAGGATAG
Source organism: Halictus rubicundus (assembly GCF_050948215.1). Classification (NCBI taxonomy): domain Eukaryota; kingdom Metazoa; phylum Arthropoda; class Insecta; order Hymenoptera; family Halictidae; genus Halictus; species Halictus rubicundus. Next base: position 287,369 of record NW_027488715.1, on the reverse strand, counting down.
AGGATAGGATAAGATAGAGGATAGGATAGGATTGAGGATAGGATAGGGGATTGGATAGGATAGAGGATAGGATAGGATAGAAGATATGATACGATAGAGGATACGATAGGGTAGAGGATAGGATAGGATAGAGGATAGGATCGGATAGAGGATAGGATAGGATAGAGGACAGGATGGGATAGAGGATAGGATACGATAGACAATAGGATAGGATAGAGGATAGGATAGGATAGAGGATAGGATAGGGTAGAGGATAGGATAGGGTAGAGGATAGGATAGGATAGAGGATAGGATAGGATAGAGGATAGGATGGGATAGAGGATAGGATAGGATAGAGGGTAGGACAGGATAGAGGATAGGATAGGATAGAGGATAGGATGGGATAGAGGATAGGATACGATAGAGGATAGGATAGGATAGAGGATAGGATAGGATAGAGGATAGGATAGGGTAGAGGATAGGATAGGATAGAGGATAGGATAGGATAGAGGATAGGATGGGATAGAGGATAGGATAGGAAAGAGGATAGGATATGATAGAGCATACGATATTATAGAGGATAGGATAGGATAGAGGATCGGATAGGATAGAGGATTGGATAGGATAGAGGATACGATACTATAGAGGATAGGATAGAGAATATGATACGGTAGACCATAGGGGATTGGATCGCAAACCGGATAGGAGACGGTAGAGGATAGGATAGGATAGGATAGAGAATAAGATAGGATTGAGGATAGGTTAGGATAGAAGATAGTATAGGATAGAGGATAGGATAGGATAGAGGATAGGATAGGATAGAGGATAGGATAGGATAGAGGATAGGATAGGATAGAGGATACGATAGGATAGGATAGAGAATAGGATAGGATAGAGGATAGGACAGGACAGAGGATAGGATAGGATAGAGGATAGGATAGGATAGAGGATAGGATGGGATAGAGGATAGGATACGATAGAGGATAGGATAGGATAGAGGATAGGATAGGATAGAGGATAGGATAGGGTAGAGTATATAATAGGATAGAGGATAGGATAGGATAGAAGATAGGATCGGATAGAGAATAGGATAAGGGATTGGATAGGATAGAGGATAGGAGACGATATGAGGATAGGATAGGATAGAGAATAGGATAGGATAGATGATATTATAGGAAAGAGGATAGGATATGATAGAGCATACGATATTATAGAGGATAGGATAGGATAGAGGATCGGATAGGATAGAGGATTGGATAGGATAGAGGATACGATACTATAGAGGATGGGATAGAGAATATGATACGGTAGACCATAGGGGATTGGATCGTAAACAGGATAGGAGACGGTAGAGGATAGGATAGGATAGGATAGAGAATAAGATAGGATACAGGATAGGTTAGAATAGAAGATAGTATAGGATAGAGGATAGGATAGGATAGAGGATAGGATAGGATAGAGGATAGGATTGGATAGAGGATAGGATAGGATAGAGGATACGATAGGATAGGATAGAGGATAGGATAGGATAGAGGATAGGATGGGATAGAGGATAGGATACGATAGAGGATAGGATAGGATAGATGATAGGATAGGATAGAGGATAGGATAGGGTAGAGGATAGGATAGGATAGAGGATAGGATAGGATAGAAGATAGGATCGGATAGAGGATAGGGTAGAGGATTGGATAGGATAGAGTAAAGGATAAGATAGAGGATAGGATAGGATAGAGGATAGGATAGGGTAGAGGATAGGATAGGATAGAGGATACGATAGGATAGGATAGAGGATAGGATGGGATAGAGGATAGGATAGGATAGAGGATAGGATAGGATAGAGGATAGGATAGGATAGAGGATAGGATAGGATAGAGGATAGGATAGGATAGAGGATAGGATAGGATAGAGGATAGGATAGGATAGAAGATAGGATCGGATAGAGGATAGGATAGAGGATTGGATAGGATAGATGATAGGATAAGATAGAGGATAGGATAGGATAGAGGATAGGATAAGATAGAGGATAGGATAGGATAGAGGATAGGATAGGGTAGAGGATAGGATAGGGTAGAGGATAGGATAGGATAGAGGATAGGATAGGATAGAGGATAGGATGGGATAGAGGATAGGATAGGATAGAGGGTAGGACAGGATAGAGGATAGGATAGGATAGAGGATAGGATGGGATAGAGGATAGGATACGATAGAGGATACGATAGGATAGGATAGAGAATAGGATAGGATAGAGGATAGGACAGGACAGAGGATAGGATAGGATAGAGGATAGGATAGGGTAGAGGATAGGATAGGATAGAGGATAGGATAGGATAGAAGATAGGATCGGATAGAGGATAGGATAGGATAGAGGATAGGATAGGATAGAGGATAGGATAGGATAGATGATATGATAGGATAGAGGATACGATAGGATAGGATAGAGAATAGGATAGGATACAGGATAGGTTAGGATAGAAGATAGTATAGGATAGAGGATAGGATAGGATAGAGGATAGGATAGGATAGAGGATAGGATAGGATAGAGGATAGGATAGGATAGAGGATAGGATAGGATAGAGGATAGGATAGGATAGAAGATAGGATCGGATAGAGGATAGGATAGAGGATTGGATAGGATAGATGATAGGATAAGATAGAGGATAGGATAGGATAGAGGATAGGATAAGATAGAGGATAGGATAGGATAGAGGATAGGATAGGGTAGAGGATAGGATAGGGTAGAGGATAGGATAGGATAGAGGATAGGATAGGATAGAGGATAGGATGGGATAGAGGATAGGATAGGATAGAGGGTAGGACAGGATAGAGGATAGGATAGGATAGAGGATAGGATGGGATAGAGGATAGGATACGATAGAGGATAGGATAGGATAGAGGATAGGATAGGATAGAGAATAGGATAGGATAGATGATATTATAGGAAAGAGGATAGGATATGATAGAGCATACGATATTATAGAGGATAGGATAGGATAGAGGATCGGATAGGATAGAGGATTGGATAGGATAGAGGATACGATACTATAGAGGATGGGATAGAGAATATGATACGGTAGACCATAGGGGATTGGATCGTAAACAGGATAGGAGACGGTAGAGGATAGGATAGGATAGGATAGAGAATAAGATAGGATACAGGATAGGTTAGGATAGAAGATAGTATAGGATAGAGGATAGGATAGGACAGAGGATAGGATAGGATAGAGGATAGGATTGGATAGAGGATAGGATAGGATAGAGGATACGATAGGATAGGATAGAGGATAGGATAGGATAGAGGATAGGATGGGATAGAGGATAGGATACGATAGAGGATAGGATAGGATAGATGATAGGATAGGATAGAGGATAGGATAGGGTAGAGGATAGGATAGGATAGAGGATAGGATAGGATAGAAGATAGGATCGGATAGAGGATAGGGTAGAGGATTGGATAGGATAGAGTAAAGGATAAGATAGAGGATAGGATAGGATAGAGGATAGGATAGGGTAGAGGATAGGATAGGATAGAGGATACGATAGGATAGGATAGAGGATAGGATGGGATAGAGGATAGGATAGGATAGAGGATAGGATAGGATAGAGGATAGGATAGGATAGAGGATAGGATAGGATAGAGGATAGGATAGGATAGAGGATAGGATAGGATAGAGGATAGGATAGGATAGAAGATAGGATCGGATAGGATAGAGAATAGGATAGGATAGAGGATAGGACAGGACAGAGGATAGGATAGGATAGAGGATAGGATAGGGTAGAGGATAGGATAGGATAGAGGATAGGATAGGATAGAAGATAGGATCGGATAGAGGATAGGATAGGATAGAGGATAGGATAGGATAGAGGATAGGATAGGATAGATGATAGGATAGGATAGAGGATACGATAGGATAGGATAGAGAATAGGATAGGATACAGGATAGGTTAGGATAGAAGATAGTATAGGATAGAGGATAGGATAGGATAGAGGATAGGATAGGATAGAGGATAGGATAGGATAGAGGATAGGATAGGATAGAGGATAGGATAGGATAGAGGATAGGATAGGATAGAGGATAGGATAGGATAGAAGATAGGATCGGATAGAGGATAGGATAGAGGATTGGATAGGATAGATGATAGGATAAGATAGAGGATAGGATAGGATAGAGGATAGGATAAGATAGAGGATAGGATAGGATAGAGGATAGGATAGGGTAGAGGATAGGATAGGATAGAGGATAGGATAGGATAGAGGATAGGATGGGATAGAGGATAGGATAGGATAGAGGGTAGGACAGGATAGAGGATAGGATAGGATAGAGGATAGGATGGGATAGAGGATAGGATACGATAGAGGATAGGATAGGATAGAGGATAGGATAGGATAGAGGATAGGATAGGGTAGAGGATAGGATAGGATAGAGGATAGGATAGGATAGAGGATAGGATGGGATAGAGGATAGGATAGGAAAGAGGATAGGATATGATAGAGCATACGATATTATAGAGGATAGGATAGGATAGAGGATCGGATAGGATAGAGGATTGGATAGGATAGAGGATACGATACTATAGAGGATAGGATAGAGAATATGATACGGTAGACCATAGGGGATTGGATCGTAAACCGGATAGGAGACGGTAGAGGATAGGATAGGATAGGATAGAGAATAAGATAGGATTGAGGATAGGTTAGGATAGAAGATAGTATAGGATAGAGGATAGGATAGGATAGAGGATAGGATAGGATAGAGGATAGGATAGGATAGAGGATAGGATAGGATAGAGGATACGATAGGATAGGATAGAGAATAGGATAGGATAGAGGATAGGACAGGACAGAGGATAGGATAGGATAGAGGATAGGATAGGATAGAGGATAGGATGGGATAGAGGATAGGATACGATAGAGGATAGGATAGGATAGAGGATAGGATAGGATAGAGGATAGGATAGGGTAGAGGATATAATAGGATAGAGGATAGGATAGGATAGAAGATAGGATCGGATAGAGAATATGATAGGATAGAGGATAGGATAGGATAGACGATAGGATAGGATAGAGGATAGGATAGGATAGGGGATAGGATAGGATAGATGATAGGATAGGATAGAGGATAGGATAAGATAGAGGATAGGATGGGGTAGAGGATAGGATAGGATAGAGGATAGGATAGGATAGAAGATAGGATCGGATAGAGGATAGGATAGGGGATTTAATAGGATAGAGGATAGGAGACGATATGAGGATAGGATAGGATAGAGAATAGGATAGGATAGATGATATTATAGGAAAGAGGATAGGATATGATAGAGCATACGATATTATAGAGGATAGGATAGGATAGAGGATCGGATAGGATAGAGGATTGGATAGGATAGAGGATACGATACTATAGAGGATGGGATAGAGAATATGATACGGTAGACCATAGGGGATTGGATCGTAAACAGGATAGGAGACGGTAGAGGATAGGATAGGATAGGATAGAGAATAAGATAGGATACAGGATAGGTTAGGATAGAAGATAGTATAGGATAGAGGATAGGATAGGACAGAGGATAGGATAGGATAGAGGATAGGATTGGATAGAGGATAGGATAGGATAGAGGATACGATAGGATAGGATAGAGGATAGGATAGGATAGAGGATAGGATGGGATAGAGGATAGGATACGATAGAGGATAGGATAGGATAGATGATAGGATAGGATAGAGGATAGGATAGGGTAGAGGATAGGATAGGATAGAGGATAGGATAGGATAGAAGATAGGATCGGATAGAGGATAGGGTAGAGGATTGGATAGGATAGAGTAAAGGATAAGATAGAGGATAGGATAGGATAGAGGATAGGATAGGGTAGAGGATAGGATAGGATAGAGGATACGATAGGATAGGATAGAGGATAGGATGGGATAGAGGATAGGATAGGATAGAGGATAGGATAGGATAGAGGATAGGATAGGATAGAGGATAGGATAGGATAGAGGATAGGATAGGATAGAGGATAGGATAGGATAGAGGATAGGATAGGATAGAAGATAGGATCGGATAGGATAGAGAATAGGATAGGATAGAGGATAGGACAGGACAGAGGATAGGATAGGATAGAGGATAGGATAGGGTAGAGGATAGGATAGGATAGAGGATAGGATAGGATAGAAGATAGGATCGGATAGAGGATAGGATAGGATAGAGGATAGGATAGGATAGAGGATAGGATAGGATAGATGATAGGATAGGATAGAGGATACGATAGGATAGGATAGAGAATAGGATAGGATACAGGATAGGTTAGGATAGAAGATAGTATAGGATAGAGGATAGGATAGGATAGAGGATAGGATAGGATAGAGGATAGGATAGGATAGAGGATAGGATAGGATAGAGGATAGGATAGGATAGAGGATAGGATAGGATAGAGGATAGGATAGGATAGAAGATAGGATCGGATAGAGGATAGGATAGAGGATTGGATAGGATAGATGATAGGATAAGATAGAGGATAGGATAGGATAGAGGATAGGATAAGATAGAGGATAGGATAGGATAGAGGATAGGATAGGGTAGAGGATAGGATAGGATAGAGGATAGGATAGGATAGAGGATAGGATGGGATAGAGGATAGGATAGGATAGAGGGTAGGACAGGATAGAGGATAGGATAGGATAGAGGATAGGATGGGATAGAGGATAGGATACGATAGAGGATAGGATAGGATAGAGGATAGGATAGGATAGAGGATAGGATAGGGTAGAGGATAGGATAGGATAGAGGATAGGATAGGATAGAGGATAGGATGGGATAGAGGATAGGATAGGAAAGAGGATAGGATATGATAGAGCATACGATATTATAGAGGATAGGATAGGATAGAGGATCGGATAGGATAGAGGATTGGATAGGATAGAGGATACGATACTATAGAGGATAGGATAGAGAATATGATACGGTAGACCATAGGGGATTGGATCGTAAACCGGATAGGAGACGGTAGAGGATAGGATAGGATAGGATAGAGAATAAGATAGGATTGAGGATAGGTTAGGATAGAAGATAGTATAGGATAGAGGATAGGATAGGATAGAGGATAGGATAGGATAGAGGATAGGATAGGATAGAGGATAGGATAGGATAGAGGATACGATAGGATAGGATAGAGAATAGGATAGGATAGAGGATAGGACAGGACAGAGGATAGGATAGGATAGAGGATAGGATAGGATAGAGGATAGGATGGGATAGAGGATAGGATACGATAGAGGATAGGATAGGATAGAGGATAGGATAGGATAGAGGATAGGATAGGGTAGAGGATATAATAGGATAGAGGATAGGATAGGATAGAAGATAGGATCGGATAGAGAATATGATAGGATAGAGGATAGGATAGGATAGACGATAGGATAGGATAGAGGATAGGATAGGATAGGGGATAGGATAGGATAGATGATAGGATAGGATAGAGGATAGGATAAGATAGAGGATAGGATGGGGTAGAGGATAGGATAGGATAGAGGATAGGATAGGATAGAAGATAGGATCGGATAGAGGATAGGATAGGGGATTTAATAGGATAGAGGATAGGAGACGATATGAGGATAGGATAGGATAGAGAATAGGATAGGATAGATGATATTATAGGAAAGAGGATAGGATATGATAGAGCATACGATATTATAGAGGATAGGATAGGATAGAGGATCGGATAGGATAGAGGATTGGATAGGATAGAGGATACGATACTATAGAGGATAGGATAGAGAATATGATACGGTAGACCATAGGTGATTGGATCGTATACAGGATAGGAGACGGTAGAGGATAGGATGGGATAGGATAGAGAATAGGATAGGATAGAGGATAGGTTAGGATAGAAGATAGGATAGGATAGAGGTTAGGATAGGATAGGATAGAGGATAGGATAGGAAAGATGATAGGATAGGATAGAGGATACGATAGGATAGGATAGAGAATAGGATAGGATAGAGGATAGGACAGGACAGAGGATAGGATTGGATAGAGGGTAGGATAGGATAGGGGATAGGATAGGATAGAAGATAGGATCGGATAGAGGATAGGATAGAGGATTGGATAGGATAGATGATAGGATAAGATAGAGGATAGGATAGGATAGAGGATAGGATAAGATAGAGGATAGGATAGGATTGAGGATAGGATAGGGGATAGGATAGGATAGAAGATAGGATCGGATAGAGGATAAGATAGAGGATTGGATAGGATAGAGGATAGAATAGGATAGAGGATAGGATATGATAGAGGATAGGATAGGATAGGGGATTGGATAGGATAGAGGATAGGATGGGATAGAGGATAGGATACGATAGAGGATACGATAGGATAGGATAGAGGATAGGATAGGATAGAGGATCGGATAGGATAGAGGATTGGATAGGATAGAGGATACGATACTATAGAGGATGGGATAGAGAATATGATACGGTAGACCATAGGGGATTGGATCGTAAACAGGATAGGAGACGGTAGAGGATAGGATAGGATAGGATAGAGAATAAGATAGGATACAGGATAGGTTAGGATAGAAGATAGTATAGGATAGAGGATAGGATAGGACAGAGGATAGGATAGGATAGAGGATAGGATTGGATAGAGGATAGGATAGGATAGAGGATACGATAGGATAGGATAGAGGATAGGATAGGATAGAGGATAGGATGGGATAGAGGATAGGATACGATAGAGGATAGGATAGGATAGATGATAGGATAGGATAGAGGATAGGATAGGGTAGAGGATAGGATAGGATAGAGGATAGGATAGGATAGAAGATAGGATCGGATAGAGGATAGGGTAGAGGATTGGATAGGATAGAGTAAAGGATAAGATAGAGGATAGGATAGGATAGAGGATAGGATAGGGTAGAGGATAGGATAGGATAGAGGATACGATAGGATAGGATAGAGGATAGGATGGGATAGAGGATAGGATAGGATAGAGGATAGGATAGGATAGAGGATAGGATAGGATAGAGGATAGGATAGGATAGAGGATAGGATAGGATAGAGGATAGGATAGGATAGAGGATAGGATAGGATAGAAGATAGGATCGGATAGGATAGAGAATAGGATAGGATAGAGGATAGGACAGGACAGAGGATAGGATAGGATAGAGGATAGGATAGGGTAGAGGATAGGATAGGATAGAGGATAGGATAGGATAGAAGATAGGATCGGATAGAGGATAGGATAGGATAGAGGATAGGATAGGATAGAGGATAGGATAGGATAGATGATAGGATAGGATAGAGGATACGATAGGATAGGATAGAGAATAGGATAGGATACAGGATAGGTTAGGATAGAAGATAGTATAGGATAGAGGATAGGATAGGATAGAGGATAGGATAGGATAGAGGATAGGATAGGATAGAGGATAGGATAGGATAGAGGATAGGATAGGATAGAGGATAGGATAGGATAGAGGATAGGATAGGATAGAAGATAGGATCGGATAGAGGATAGGATAGAGGATTGGATAGGATAGATGATAGGATAAGATAGAGGATAGGATAGGATAGAGGATAGGATAAGATAGAGGATAGGATAGGATAGAGGATAGGATAGGGTAGAGGATAGGATAGGATAGAGGATAGGATAGGATAGAGGATAGGATGGGATAGAGGATAGGATAGGATAGAGGGTAGGACAGGATAGAGGATAGGATAGGATAGAGGATAGGATGGGATAGAGGATAGGATACGATAGAGGATAGGATAGGATAGAGGATAGGATAGGATAGAGGATAGGATAGGGTAGAGGATAGGATAGGATAGAGGATAGGATAGGATAGAGGATAGGATGGGATAGAGGATAGGATAGGAAAGAGGATAGGATATGATAGAGCATACGATATTATAGAGGATAGGATAGGATAGAGGATCGGATAGGATAGAGGATTGGATAGGATAGAGGATACGATACTATAGAGGATAGGATAGAGAATATGATACGGTAGACCATAGGGGATTGGATCGTAAACCGGATAGGAGACGGTAGAGGATAGGATAGGATAGGATAGAGAATAAGATAGGATTGAGGATAGGTTAGGATAGAAGATAGTATAGGATAGAGGATAGGATAGGATAGAGGATAGGATAGGATAGAGGATAGGATAGGATAGAGGATAGGATAGGATAGAGGATACGATAGGATAGGATAGAGAATAGGATAGGATAGAGGATAGGACAGGACAGAGGATAGGATAGGATAGAGGATAGGATAGGATAGAGGATAGGATGGGATAGAGGATAGGATACGATAGAGGATAGGATAGGATAGAGGATAGGATAGGATAGAGGATAGGATAGGGTAGAGGATATAATAGGATAGAGGATAGGATAGGATAGAAGATAGGATCGGATAGAGAATATGATAGGATAGAGGATAGGATAGGATAGACGATAGGATAGGATAGAGGATAGGATAGGATAGGGGATAGGATAGGATAGATGATAGGATAGGATAGAGGATAGGATAAGATAGAGGATAGGATGGGGTAGAGGATAGGATAGGATAGAGGATAGGATAGGATAGAAGATAGGATCGGATAGAGGATAGGATAGGGGATTTAATAGGATAGAGGATAGGAGACGATATGAGGATAGGATAGGATAGAGAATAGGATAGGATAGATGATATTATAGGAAAGAGGATAGGATATGATAGAGCATACGATATTATAGAGGATAGGATAGGATAGAGGATCGGATAGGATAGAGGATTGGATAGGATAGAGGATACGATACTATAGAGGATAGGATAGAGAATATGATACGGTAGACCATAGGTGATTGGATCGTATACAGGATAGGAGACGGTAGAGGATAGGATGGGATAGGATAGAGAATAGGATAGGATAGAGGATAGGTTAGGATAGAAGATAGGATAGGATAGAGGTTAGGATAGGATAGGATAGAGGATAGGATAGGAAAGATGATAGGATAGGATAGAGGATACGATAGGATAGGATAGAGAATAGGATAGGATAGAGGATAGGACAGGACAGAGGATAGGATTGGATAGAGGGTAGGATAGGATAGGGGATAGGATAGGATAGAAGATAGGATCGGATAGAGGATAGGATAGAGGATTGGATAGGATAGATGATAGGATAAGATAGAGGATAGGATAGGATAGAGGATAGGATAAGATAGAGGATAGGATAGGATTGAGGATAGGATAGGGGATAGGATAGGATAGAAGATAGGATCGGATAGAGGATAAGATAGAGGATTGGATAGGATAGAGGATAGAATAGGATAGAGGATAGGATATGATAGAGGATAGGATAGGATAGGGGATTGGATAGGATAGAGGATAGGATGGGATAGAGGATAGGATACGATAGAGGATACGATAGGATAGGATAGAGGATAGGATAGGATAGAGGATGGGATAGGATAGAGGATAGGATAGGATAGAGGATAGGATAGGATAGAGGATAGGATATAATAGAGGATAGGATAGGATAGAGGATAGGATACGATAGAGGATACGATAGGATAGGATAGAGGATAGGATAGGATAGAGGATAGGATAGGATAGAGGATAGGATAGGATAGAGGATACGATAGGATAGGATAGAGGATAGGATAGGATAGAGGATAGGATAGGATAGAGGATAGGATAGGATAGAGGATAGGATAGGATAGAGGATAGGATAGAGGATAGAATAGGATAGAGGATAGGATATGATAGAGGATAGGATAGGATAGAGGATAGGATAGGATAGAGGATAGGATAGGATAGAGGATAGGATAGGATAGATGATAGGATAGGATAGAGGATACGATAGGATAGGATAGAGAATAGGATAGGATACAGGATAGGTTAGGATAGAAGATAGTATAGGATAGAGGATAGGATAGGATAGAGGATAGGATAGGATAGAGGATAGGATAGGATAGAGGATAGGATAGGATAGAGGATAGGATAGGATAGAGGATAGGATAGGATAGAAGATAGGATCGGATAGAGGATAGGATAGAGGATTGGATAGGATAGATGATAGGATAAGATAGAGGATAGGATAGGATAGAGGATAGGATAAGATAGAGGATAGGATAGGATTTAGGATAGGATAAAGATAGAGGATAGGATGGGATTGAGGATAGGATAGGATAGAGGATAGGATAGGATAGAGGATAGGATATGATAGAGTATAGGATAGGATAGAGGATAGGATAGGATAGAGGATAGGATAAGATAGAGGATATGATAGGATAGAGGATAGGATAGGATAGACGATAGGATAGGATAGAGGATAGGATAGGATAGGGGATAGGATAGGATAGATGATAGGATAGGATAGAGGATAGGATAAGATAGAGGATAGGATGGGGTAGAGGATAGGATAGGATAGAGGATAGGATAGGATAGAAGATAGGATCGGATAGAGGATAGGATAGGGGATTTAATAGGATAGAGGATAGGAGACGATATGAGGATAGGATAGGATAGAGAATAGGATAGGATAGATGATATTATAGGAAAGAGGATAGGATATGATAGAGCATACGATATTATAGAGGATAGGATAGGATAGAGGATCGGATAGGATAGAGGATTGGATAGGATAGAGGATACGATACTATAGAGGATAGGATAGAGAATATGATACGGTAGACCATAGGTGATTGGATCGTATACAGGATAGGAGACGGTAGAGGATAGGATGGGATAGGATAGAGAATAGGATAGGATAGAGGATAGGTTAGGATAGATGATAGGATAGGATAGAGGATAGGATAGGATAGGATAGAGGATAGGATAGGAAAGATGATAGGATAGGATAGAGGATACGATAGGATAGGATAGAGAATAGGATAGGATAGAGGATAGGACAGGACAGAGGATAGGATTGGATAGAGGGTAGGATAGGATAGGGGATAGGATAGGATAGAAGATAGGATCGGATAGAGGATAGGATAGAGGATTGGATAGGATAGATGATAGGATAAGATAGAGGATAGGATAGGATAGAGGATAGGATAATATAGAGGATAGGATAGGATTGAGGATAGGATAGGGGATAGGATAGGATAGAAGATAGGATCGGATAGAGGATAAGATAGAGGATTGGATAGGATAGAGGATAGAATAGGATAGAGGATAGGATATGATAGAGGATAGGATAGGATAGGGGATTGGATAGGATAGAGGGATAGGATGGGATAGAGGATAGGATACGATAGAGGATACGATAGGATAGGATAGAGGATAGGATAGGATAGAGGATGGGATAGGATAGAGGATAGGATAGGATAGAGGATACGATAGGATAGGATAGAGGATAGGATAGGATAGAGGATTGGATAGGATAGAGGATAGGATCGGATAGAGCATAGGATAGGGGATTGGATAGGATAGAGGATAGGATAGGATAGAGTATAGGATAAGATAGAGGATATGATAGGATAGAGGATAGGATAGGATAGGATAGAGGATAGGATAGGATAGAGGATAGGATAGGATAGAGGATAGGATAGGATAGAGGATAGGATAGGATAGAGGATAGGATACGATAGAGGATAGGATAGGATAGAGGATAGGATAGGGGATTGGATAGGTACAGGATAGGATAGGATAGAGGATAGGATACGATAGAGGATACGATAGGATAGGATAGAGGATAGGATAGGATAGAGGATGGGATAGGGTAGAGGATAGGATAGGATAGAGGATAGGATAGTATAGAGGATATTATATAATAGAGGATAGGATAGGATAGAGGATAAGATACGATAGAGGATACGATAGGATAGGATAGAGGATAGGATAGGATAGAGGATAGGATAGGATAGAGGATAGGATAGGATAGAAGATAGGATCGGATATAGGATAGGATAGAGGATTGGATAGGATAGATTATAGGATAAGATAGAGGATAGGATAGGATAGAGGATAGGATAAGATAGAGGATAGGATAGGATTGAGGATAGGATAGGGGATTGGATAGGATAGAGGATAGGATAGGATAGAGGATAGGATACGATAGAGGATACGATAGGATAGAGGATAGGATAGGATAGAGGATAGGATGGGATAGAGGATAGGATAGGGGATTGGATAGAATAAAGGATAGGATAGGATAGAGGATAGAATAGGATAGAGGATAGGATAGTATAGAGGATAGGATATAATAGAGAATAGGATAGGATAGAGGATAGGATACGATAGAGGATACGATAGGATAGGATAGAGGGTAGGATAGGATAGAGGATAGGATAGGATAGAGGATAGGATATGATTGAGGATAGGATAGGATAGAGGATAGGTTCGGATAGAAGATAGGATAGGATAGTGGATACGATAGGATATTATAGAGGATAGGATAGGATAGAGGATTGGATAGGATAGAGGATAGGATATGATAGAGGATAGGATAGGATAGAGGATAGGATAGTGTTCCGTCGTAAAAACCCTCTGCAAAGGGACATCTGCACGACCGTGAAGGTCAACTAGACCAACCACCCGCGGCATAATGACCATGACCGCCATAAAAAACCTACCGTAGTTTGGCGTAGTCAAAAATCCGAACAACCTCAGCTGACGAGCACATGTTGGCCTGCGAACCGTTAGCGCACCAAAATGTATAGTTTTATAATCGTAGCCGCCTGTAACCAAATGTATCTTCCACTCCCACTCTTCCTAATTTTCCACCACTTCCAAACACATCCTTCAACCAATCATAGACAACTTCCTAAGACCACACCCACATCCGAGCCTACCTTATTCCAAAATATTGTAACAACAACAGAACTGTCTGATACACCAACCTGACTACTAGTACACCGAGCTGTCTAGAGCTATCGAGAATTCGAATTCTTTCAAGCACCGAGCTGCTTAGAAGCTACCGAAGGCAAGCCGAGTCTTGCATTTTAGAAATAAAGACTAGTTCTCCGGAGTTTGAATTTACAATCATTCGCCGTTAAACCATTACCCAGTCGCGAGCCGATTCTCCCCAATTCCGGATCGACGCGACACCACATTTTTTGGTCCTTCGAGCCGGATCGCGATCTTTATCGCGAGTTACGATATCGCTTGTGCCTTGAGCATTGTCGCGACTATTATCGAGAGTTACCGAAACAACGAAGAAGAAGTAGCTGAGTGTTCCAAAGGACATCAGCAGCTCGAGGGAGCACCTACATTTGACTGGATCAGCCCTGGACAACCCAGCATCCAGAACAACCAGCCTAGCAGAAGGATACATCGCGAGCGACGCAGCTTCTACTTCTGGACCATCGACGTCATCAGAAGGGAACATCGCATCCACCAATTCCTCTTCGGGACCACTGGACGTCCTGAGAAGACAAGGGCCGTGAAAGTGGTAGCGGTACTGCACAGTCTCCATACGAGTAAGTTTTTCGACTCACCTATCTTCCTAAATTTCCCTCATTCCCAAAAATTGCTTCAATCCCTCGAACAATGGCGGATGAATTAAAATCGTTTATAAGACAGCGTGCCGCCGTGAAGGCACAACTGACGCGATTAAGCAATCAGGTTCGGGAATCGATTCTCACTTTCGAGGTGACGGACATAGAGATGCGACAAAAGAAATTAGAAGAATACTTCCAAAGTTTTTTATAATACAAGATCAGGTTGAATCGATACAAGATAAATCAGACGAGGAGGCAATCAAAGATTTTGAAGCAACATATTTTGAATGCTCCGATTTATTGGCTAGACGATTAAGGGAGCTAACCCACAGGACTCAAATCCAAACTGTTCCGACTGTTAGTAATGCCTCAACTCCGACTATTACAACGTCACAAGATATATTACCCAAAATTCGCATTAAACAATTCAGCGGAAACTTCTTAGAGTGGCAAGGGTTTTATGATACTTTTCGATCACTAGTTCACGAGGTTGATACAATTCCTACTATCCATAAATTTCACTTGTTAAAATCATATCTAATAGGTAACGCGGCAACGTTACTAGCGCTCTATCTGCTTCCGAAGAAAATTATTTTGTTGCATGGAACCTACTACGGAAAAGATTCGATCAACCGCGTAAGATCATTCAATGCCACATCCGTGCTTTATTTGAACTACCCGAGGTATCTCGAGACAAACCATCCTCATTGCGCGCTTTAGCAGAAGACGCAGAAATGCATATAAATGCGTTAAAATCATTAGGCCAACCGGTGGAATGGGATGAAATGATTATTTATATCATTTCATCAAAGCTCGACAAATCGACACGTACTTCTTGGGAGCGCACAATCGAGGATGGGGTCCTGCCGACCTATCACGAATTATTAGCCTTTTTGAACAAATATTCACGGGACGAGGAACCCGTAAAATTAGTAGCGCATACACGGGACAATAATTACCCAAAACGCTGGTCTGACAGGAGTTTTAAACCGGTACATAGAACCAATACCTTTGTCGGTACCAAGCCCGCGATTTCGTGCCCGGTATGCAAGCAATCTCATTATATTAACCAATGCACAGAATTCTTAAAACAATCTCCTCGCGACAGAATAACCACAGTAAAAACTCTTAAAGGCTGTCTCAATTGCCTAAATTCCACGCATTTCATTTCACAATGTCGCTCATCTACATGTAGAAAATGTGGCGGAAAACACCACACATTATTGCACATTGACCAGTCAAACGTATCGAATGTTGCGAAAGTTAATACCCTAAACGAAGCTGCATCGCCTACCATAGCGTTAACGGCCTACAGTAAATTAGATCAAGAAGTATTGCTATCCACGGCGCGAGTTAAAATTCTTGACCAAAAGAATCGAGAGCATGAATGCCGCGTTCTTTTAGACCCGGGTTCGCAGCGCAATTTTATGACCGAGAGATTAGCGACTTACCTGCGTTTACCGAAAAAACGTCTCAACGTAACGACGTCAGGTATAGGGCGTCAGGAGAGCCATGTAAAATTTGCCGTAGAGGCTCAAATCGGCTCAAATCATTCCGATTTTAAGTGTAGTGCACTATTTTTAACACTGCCAGAAATTACTGGGCCTTTACCATCGCGCACATTTGAACGAACGATATTACAAATCCCGAATAACGTAGCTTTAGCCGATCCTTCCTTTAACAGGTCTTCGAAGGTCGATCTTTTGCTTGGGGAATATTTATATTACAAGCTTTTAGGAAAGGACAGAATTAGATTACAAAACGAAACGGCCGTTCTTCAAGATACCGAGTTGGGCTGGGTGCTGTCAGGAGAAATAAATGATTCTGTATCGACAAATATAAACTGCCATTTAAATACCCAAGATCTAGACGCGCAGTTAGAAAGATTCTGGCAAGTAGAGCAGTGTTCAGTCACAAATTCATGCTCACCGCAAGAGCAATTGTGTGAGGAATTGTTTAAACAAAGCACCTATCGCGATAAAGGGGGTCGCTACATAGTCAGACTTCCATTCAATGACAACAAGCAACAACTCGGCAATTCTTACGATATCGCGCTAAAAGATTTTATAGTCTAGAAAGAAGGCTACAGTCCAACACCGAATTACGCGATCAATATACCAAATTCCTAACGGAATATGAAGCCTTAGATCACATGACCGAAGTAGAAGACAAGGATTTTAAAGATGCGGGTTGTTATTTACCGCATCATCCCATAATAAAAGCTAGCAGCCTTACAACCAAGGTTAGGGTCGTTTTCGACGCGTCCGCGAAGACCGACACCGGTCTGTCCCTAAATCACGCGCTAATGGTAGGTCCGACAATTCAGGACGACGTCTTTTCATTGATTGCTCGCTTCCGCAAATACCAATACGTGATTACTGCCGATATTGAGAAGATGTTCAGGCAAATATTAGTTCACCCAGAGGACGCGAACTATCAAAAAATCCTACGGCGCAAAGGTCCAAACGAGGCGGTTAAATCATACCGCTTAAACACCGTAACCTACGGTACGGCTTGCGCTCCGTTTCTTGCGGCACGCTGCTTACAACAGCTTGCCGAGGACGAAGCACGGTCGTATCCTTTAGCAGTTGACGTAATTAAAAACGAATTTTACATAGACGATTTGTTAACTGACACGAATTCGTCAAGTGAAGCCGCGAAGTTAATAGAACAATTGAATCTAAGACAATGGTCACCTAACAAACCACAACTGCTAAGGGGACTACAAGAGCGTACTACCGATGACTGCCTATGTTTAGATCCGCAGGCAGTCAAAAAGACATTAGGCATTTACTGGCATTCTCGCGAAGATACAATTGGGTATGAGGTATTCAATACGCACATAATCGAAATTGAAGCAATTTTAAACTCTCGACCCCTAACACCATTATCCTCGGATCCCAATGACCTCTCAGCCCTCACTCCGGCCCACTTCCTAATAGGTGAGTCGCTAACTAATATTCCGGAACGAGATGTGTCTGATATCGCTACCAATCGACTATCGGTGTGGGAGCATATCCAAAAAATGAAGCAACATTTTTGGACACGATGGTACAAGGAGTACCTAAACGAATTAAACATTCGGAGCAAATGGCGCAACAATCCCACCGCCCATCTTCACATTGGGACATTGATTCTACTGAAGGAGGACAACCTACCACCTCTACAGTGGAAGCTAGGACGCATAACTGAAATTCACCCTGGAGAAGACAATTTCACTCGCGTAGTTACAGTGAAAACCGCGAGTGGTTGTTATAAGCGAGGCGTCCGTTCTATTTTTCCATTGCCATTGGAACAATCCATTTAAGGGACCTTTAAATTACTGTGTCACAAACAAAGAACACCCATATCAACTGTATATAGATATTATCCAAATCAGCTACCTTGTATATATAGTAGATAGTTGCGTAATCATAGTAACGTATTCTAACCGTATTGTTAGTGTAAGCTAGACTAGTATAAATTGTCATTTAGTCACTAAGTCTAGAGTATACATATTGTTTTAGCCTTTAGATTTAGATAATCCGAACCGACTTTAGGTTATCACCATCCGACCAGTTTTAGTGAGAATCATTGAACGCGACCGTTCAAGGGGGGCGGCATGTTCCGTCGTAAAAACCCTCTGCAAAGGGACATCTGCACGACCGTGAAGGTCAACCAGACCAACCACCCGCGGCATAATGACCATGACCGCCATAAAAAACCTACCGTAGTTTGGCGTAGTCAAAAATCCGAACAACCTCAGCTGACGAGCACATGTTGGCCTGCGAACCGTTAGCGCACCAAAATGTATAGTTTTATAATCGTAGCCGCCTGTAATCAAATGTATCTTCCACTCCCACTCTTCCTAATTTTCCACCACTTCCAAACACATCCTTCAACCAATCATAGACAACTTCCTAAGACCACACCCACATCCGAGCCTACCTTATTCCAAAATATAGTAACAACAACAGAACTGTCTGATACACCAACCTGACTACTAGTACACCGAGCTGTCTAGAGCTATCGAGAATTCGAATTCTTTCAAGCACCGAGCTGCTTAGAAGCTACCGAAGGCAAGCCGAGTCTTGCATTTTAGAAATAAAGACTAGTTCTCCGGAGTTTGAATTTACAATCATTCGCCGTTAAACCATTACCCAGTCGCGAGCCGATTCTCCCCAATTCCGGGATCGACGCGACACCACAGATAGGATAGAGGATAGGATAGGATAGGATAGAAGATACGATAGGATAGGATAGAGGATAGGATAGGATAGAGGATAGGATACGATAGAGGATACGATAGGATAGAGGATAGGATAGGATAGAGGATAGGATGGGATAGAGGATAGGATAGGGGATTGGATAGAATAAAGGATAGGATAGGATAGAGGATAGAATAGGATAGAGGATAGGATAGTATAGAGGATAGGATATAATAGAGGATAGGATAGGATAGAGGATAGGATACGATAGAGGATACGATAGGATAGGATAGAGGGTAGGATAGGATAGAGGATAGGACAGGATAGAGGATAGGATATGATTGAGGATAGGATAGGATAGAGGATAGGTTCGGATAGAAGATAGGATAGGATAGAGGATAGGATAGGATAGGATAGAGGATAATATAGGATAGGATAGAGGATAGGATAGGATAGAGGATTGGATAGGATAGAGGATAGGATAAGATAGAGGATAGGATAGGATAGAGGATAGGATACGATAGAGGATACGATAGGATAGAGGATAGGATAGGATAGAGGATAGGATGGGATAGAGGATAGGATAGGGGATTGGATAGAATAAAGGATAGGATAGGATAGAGGATAGAATAGGATAGAGGATAGGATAGTATAGAGGATAGGATATAATAGAGGATAGGATAGGATAGAGGATAGGATACGATAGAGGATACGATAGGATAGGATAGAGGGTAGGATAGGATAGAGGATAGGATAGGATAGAGGATAGGATATGATTGAGGATAGGATAGGATAGAGGATAGGTTCGGATAGAAGATAGGATAGGATAGAGGATAGGATAGGAAAGGATAGAGGATACGATAGGATAGGATAGAGGATAGGATAGGATAGAGGATTGGATAGGATAGAGGATAGGATAAGATAGAGGATAGGATAGGATAGAGGATAGGATAAGATAGAGGATAGGATAGGATTGAGGATAGGATGGGGGATTAGATAGGATAGAGGATAGGGTAGGACAGATGATATTATAGGAATGAGGATAGGATATGATAGAGGATACGATATTATAGAGGATACGATAGGATAGGATAGAGGGTAGGATGGGATAGAGGATAGGATACGATAGAGGATACGATAGGATAGGATAGAGGATAGGATAGAGGATAGGATAGGATAGAGGATAGGATATGATTGAGGATAGGATAGGATAGAGGATAGGTTCGGATAGAAGATAGGATAGGATAGAGGATACGATAGGATATTATAGAGGATAGGATAGGATAGAGGATTGGATAGGATAGAGGATAGGATATGATAGAGGATAGGATAGGATAGAGGATAGGATAGGATAGAGGATAGGATAGGATAGGATAGAGGATACGATAGGATAGGATAGAGGATAGGATAGGATAGAGGATTCGATAAGATAGAGGATAGGATAGGATAGAGGATAGCATCGGATAGAGGATAGGATAGGATAGGATAGGATAGAGGATAGGATAGGATAAAGGATTGGATAGGATAGAGGATAGGATAAGATAGAGGATAGGATAGGATAGAGGATAGGATAAGATAGAGGATAGGATAGGATAGAGGATAGGATAGGGGATTGGATAGAATAAAGGATAGGATAGGATAGAGGATAGGATAGGGGATTGGATAGAATAAAGGATAGGATAGGATAGAGGATAGAATAGCATAGAGGCTACGATAGGATATTATAGAGGATAGGATAGGATAGAGGATTGGATTGGATAGAGGATAGGATATGATAGAGGATAGGATAGGATAGAGGATAGGATAGGATAGAGGATAGGATAGGATAGAGGATAGGATAGGATAGGATAGAGGATACGATAGGATAGGATAGAGGATAGGATAGGATAGAGGATTGGATAGGATAGAGGATATGATGAGATAGAGGATAGGATAGGATAGAGGATAGGATAAGATAGAGGATAGGATAGGATTGAGGATAGGATAGGGGATTAGATAGGATAGAGGATAGGATAGGATAGAGGATAGGATCGGATAGAGGATAGGATAGGGGATTGGATAGAATAAAGGATAGGATAGGATAGAGGATAGGATATAATAGAGGATAGGATAGGATAGAGGAAGGGATACGATAGAGGATACGATAGGATAGGATAGAGGATAGGATAGACGATAGGATAGGATAGAGGATGGGATAGGATAGAGGATAGGATAGGATAGAGGATAGAATAGGATAGAGGATAGGATATGATAGAGGATAGGATAGGATAGAGGATAGGATAGGATAGAGGATACGATAGGCTAGGATAGAGAATAGGATAGGATAGAGGGTAGGACAGGATAGAGGATAGGATAGGATAGAGGATAGGATGGGATAGAGGATAGGATACGATAGAGGATAGGATAGGATAGAGGATAGGGTAGGATAGAGGATAGGATAGGGTAGAGGATAGGATAGGATAGAGGATAGGATAGGATAGAGGATAGGATGGGATAGAGGATAGGATAGGGGATTGGATAGAATAAAGGATAGGATAGGATAGAGGATAGGATATAATAGAGGATAGGATAGGATAGAGGAAGGGATACGATAGAGGATACGATAGGATAGGATAGAGGATAGGATAGACGATAGGATAGGATAGAGGATGGGATAGGATAGAGGATAGGATAGGGTAGAGGATAGGATAGGATAGAGGATAGGATAGGATAGAGGATAGGATGGGATAGAGGATAGGATAGGATAGAGGATACGATAGGCTAGGATAGAGAATAGGATAGGATAGAGGGTAGGACAGGATAGAGGATAGGATAGGATAGAGGATAGGATGGGATAGAGGATAGGATACGATAGAGGATAGGATAGGATAGAGGATAGGGTAGGATAGAGGATAGGATAGGGTAGAGGATAGGATAGGATAGAGGATAGGATAGGATAGAGGATAGGATGGGATAGAGGATAGGATAGGAAAGAGGATAGGATATGATAGAGCATACGATATTATAGAGGATAGGATAGGATAGAGGATCGGATAGGATAGAGGATTGGATAGGATAGAGGATACGATACTATAGAGGATAGGATAGAGAATATGATACGGTAGACCATAGGGGATTGGATCGTAAACAGGATAGGAGACGGTAGAGGATAGGATAGGATAGAGGATAGGATAGGATAGAGGATAGGATAGTTTAGAGGATAGGATAGGATAGAGGATAGGATAGGATAGAAGATAGGATCGGATAGAGGATAGGGTAGAGGATTGGATAGGATAGAGTAAAGGATAAGATAGAGGATAGGATAGGATAGAGGATAGGATAGGGTAGAGGATAGGATAGGATAGAGGATAGGATGGGATAGAGGATAGGATACGATAGAGGATAGGATAGGATAGAGGATAGGATAGGATAGAGGATAGGATAGGGTAGAGGATAGGATAGGATAGAGGATAGGATAGGATAGAGGATAGGATGGGATAGAGGATAGGATAGGAAAGAGGATAGGATATGATAGAGCATACGATATTATAGAGGATAGGATAGGATAGAGGATCGGATAGGATAGAGGATTGGATAGGATAGAGGATACGATACTATAGAGGATAGGATAGAGAATATGATACGGTAGACCATAGGGGATTGGATCGTAAACAGGATAGGAGACGGTAGAGGATAGGATAGGATAGGATAGAGGATAGGTTAGGATAGAAGATAGTATAGGATAGAGGATAGGATAGGATAGAGGATACGATAGGATAGGATAGAGAATAGGATAGGATAGAGGATAGGACAGGACAGAGGATAGGATAGGATAGAGGATAGGATAGGATAGAGGATAGGATGGGATAGAGGATAGGATAGGATAGAGGATAGGATAGGATAGAGGATAGGATAGAAGATAGGATAGGATAGAGGATAGGATAAGATAGAGGATAGGATAGGATTGAGGATAGGATAGGGGATAGGATAGGATAGAGGATAGGATAGGATAGAGGACAGGATGGGATAGAGGATAGGATACGATAGACAATAGGATAGGATAGAGGATAGGATAGGATAGAGGATAGGATAGGGTAGAGGATAGGATAGGATAGAGGATAGGATAGGATAGAGGATAGGATGGGATAGAGGATAGGATAGGATAGAGGGTAGGACAGGATAGAGGATAGGATAGGATAGAGGATAGGATGGGATAGAGGATAGGATACGATAGAGGATAGGATAGGATAGAGGATAGGATAGGATAGAGGATAGGATAGGGTAGAGGATAGGATAGGATAGAGGATAGGAGACGATATGAGGATAGGATAGGATAGATGATATTATAGGAAAGAGGATAGGATATGATAGAGTTTACGATATTATAGAGGATCGGATAGGATAGAGGATCGGATAGGATAGAGGATTGGATAGGATAGAGGATAGGATAGGATAGAAGATAGGATCGGATAGAGGATAGGATAGGATAGAGGATAAGATAGGATAGAGGATAGGATAGGATAGAGGATAGGATAGGATAGATGATAGGATAGGATAGAGGATACGATAGGATAGGGTAGAGAATAGGATAGGATAGAGGATAGGACAGAACAGAGGATAGGATAGGATAGAGGATAGGATAGTATAGAGGATAGGATAGGATAGAGGATAGGATAGGGTAGAGGATAGGATAGGATAGAGGATAGGATAGGATAGAAGATAGGATATGATAGAGGATACGATATTATAGAGGATACGATAGGATAGGGTAGAGGATAGGATAGGATAGAAGATAGGATCGGATAGAGGATAGGATAGGGGATTGGATAGGATAGAGGATAGGAGACGATATGAGGATAGGATAGGATAGATGATATTATAGGAAAGAGGATAGGATATGATAGAGTTTACGATATTATAGAGGATCGGATAGGATAGAGGATCGGATAGGATAGAGGATTGGATAGGATAGAGGATACGATACTATAGAG
The DNA here is from genome assembly GCF_050948215.1 of Halictus rubicundus. Taxonomy (NCBI): domain Eukaryota; kingdom Metazoa; phylum Arthropoda; class Insecta; order Hymenoptera; family Halictidae; genus Halictus; species Halictus rubicundus. Next base: position 262,812 of record NW_027488715.1, on the reverse strand, counting down.
GATAGGATAGAGAATATGATACGGTAGAACATAGGGGATTGGATCGTAAACAGGATAGGAGACGGTAGAGGATAGGATAGAATAGGATAGAGAATAAGATAGGATAGAGGATAGGTTAGGATAGACGATAGTATAGGATAGAGGATAGGATAGGATAGAGGATAGGATAGGATAGGATAGAGGATAGGATAGGATAGAGGATAGGATAGGATAGAGGATACGATAGGATAGGATAGAGAATAGGATAGGATAGAGGATAGGACAGGACAGAGGATAGGATAGGATAGAGGATAGGATAGGATAGAGGATAGGATGGGATAGAGGATAGGATACGATAGAGGATAGGATAGGATAGAGGATAGGATAGGATAGAGGATAGGATAGGGTAGAGGATAGGATAGGATAGAGGATAGGATAGGATAGAAGATAGGATCGGATAGAGGATAGGGTAGAGGATTGGATAGGATAGAGTAAAGGATAAGATAGAGGATAGGATAGGATAGAGGATAGGATAGGGTAGAGGATAGGATAGGATAGAGGATAGGATAGGATAGAGGATAGGATGGGATAGAGGATAGGATAGGATAGAGGATAGGATAGGATAGAGGATAGGATAGGATAGAGGATAGGATAGGATAGAGAATAGGATAGAAGATAGGATCGGATAGAGGATAGGAAAGGATAGAGTATAGGATAGGGGATTGGATAGGATAGAGGATAGGATAGGATAGAGGATAGGATACGATAGAGGATACGATAGGATAGGATAGAGGATAGGATAGGATAGAGGATAGGATAGGATAGAGGATAGGATATGATAGAGGATAGGATAGGGTAGAGGATAGGATAGGATAGAGGATAGGATAGGATAGAGGATAGGATCGGATAGAGGATAGGATAGGGGATTGGATAGGATAGAGGATAGGATAGGATAGAGGATACGATAGGATAGGATAGAGGATAGGATGGGATAGAGGATAGGATAGGATAGAGGATAGGATAGGGTTGAGGATAGGATAGGATAGAGGATAGGATAGAAGATAGGATCGGATAGAGGATAGGGTAGACGATTGGATAGGATAGAGTATAGGATAGGGGATTGGATAGGATAGAGGATAGGATAGGATAGAGGATAGGATAGGATAGAGGATAGGATAGAAGATAGGATCGGATAGAGGATAGGAAAGGATAGAGTATAGGATAGGGGATTGGATAGGATAGAGGATAGGATAGGATAGAGGATAGGATACGATAGAGGATACGATAGGATAGGATAGAGGATAGGATATGATAGAGGATAGGATAGGGTAGAGGATAGGATAGGATAGAGGATAGGATAGGATAGAGGATAGGATCGGATAGAGGATAGGATAGGGGATTGGATAGGATAGAGGATAGGATAGGATAGAGGATACGATAGGATAGGATAGAGGATAGGATAGGATAGAGGATAGGATAGGATAGAGGATAGGATAGGATAGAGGATAGGATAGGATAGAGGATAGGATATGATAGAGGATAGGATAGGGTAGAGGATAGGATAGGATAGAGGATAGGATAGGATAGAGGATAGGATCGGATAGAGGATAGGATAGGGGATTGGATAAGATAGAGGATAGGATAGGATAGAGAATAGGATAAGATAGAGGATAGGATAGGATAGAGGATAGGAAAGGATAGAGGATAGGATAGGGGATTGGGTAGGATAGAGGATAGGAGACGATATGAGGATACGATAGGATAGGATAGAGGGTAGGATAGGATAGAGGATAGGATAGGATAGAGGATAGGATAGGATAGAGGATAGGATATGATTGAGGATAGGATAGGATAGAGGATAGGTTCGGAAAGAAGATAGGATAGGATAGAGGATACGATAGGATATTATAGAGGATAGGATGGGATAGAGGATTGGATAGTATAGAGGATAGGATATGATAGAGGATAGGATAGGATAGAGGATAGGATAGGATAGAGGATAGGATAGGATAGGATAGAGGATACGATAGGATAGGATAGAGGATAGGATAGGATAGAGGATTGGATAGGATAGAGGATAGGATAAGATAGAGGATAGGATAGGATAGAGGATAGGATAAGATAGAGGATAGGATAGGATTGAGGATAGGATAGGGGATTGGATAGGATAGAGGATAGGATAGGATAGAGGATAGGATAAGATAGAGGATAGGATAGGATAGAGGATAAGATAGAGGATTGGACAGGACAGAGGATAGGATAGGATAGAGGATAGGATAGTATAGAGGATAGGATAGGATAGAGGATAGGATAGGGTAGAGGATAGGATAGGATAGAGGATAGGATAGGATAGAAGATAGGATATGATAGAGGATACGATATTATAGAGGATACGATAGGATAGGGTAGAGGATAGGATAGGATAGAAGATAGGATCGGATAGAGGATAGGATAGGGGATTGGATAGGATAGAGGATAGGAGACGATATGAGGATAGGATAGGATAGAGAATAGGATAGGATAGATGATATTATAGGAAAGAGGATAGGATATGATAGAGCATACGATATTATAGAGGATCGGATAGGATAGAGGATCGGATAGGATAGAGGATTGGATAGGATAGAGGATACGATACTATAGAGGATAGGATAGAGAATATGATACGGTAGACCATAGGGGATTGGATCGTAAACAGGATAGGAGACGGTAGAGGATAGGATAGAATAGGATAGAGAATAAGATAGGATAGAGGATAGGTTAGGATAGACGATAGTATAGGATAGAGGATAGGATAGGATAGAGGATAGGATAGGATAGAGGATAGGATAGGATAGGATAGAGAATAGGATAGGATAGAGGATAGGACAGGACAGAGGATAGGATAGGATAGAGGATAGGATAGGATAGAGGATAGGATGGGATAGAGGATAGGATACGATAGAGGATAGGATAGGATAGAGGATAGGATAGGATAGAGGATAGGATATGATAGAGGATAGGATAGGGTAGAGGATAGGATAGGATAGAGGATAGGATAGGATAGAGGATAGGATCGGATAGAGGATAGGATAGGGGATTGGATAAGATAGAGGATAGGATAGGATAGAGAATAGGATAAGATAGAGGATAGGATAGGATAGAGGATAGGAAAGGATAGAGGATAGGATAGGGGATTGGGTAGGATAGAGGATAGGAGACGATATGAGGATACGATAGGATAGGATAGAGGGTAGGATAGGATAGAGGATAGGATAGGATAGAGGATAGGATAGGATAGAGGATAGGATATGATTGAGGATAGGATAGGATAGAGGATAGGTTCGGAAAGAAGATAGGATAGGATAGAGGATACGATAGGATATTATAGAGGATAGGATGGGATAGAGGATTGGATAGTATAGAGGATAGGATATGATAGAGGATAGGATAGGATAGAGGATAGGATAGGATAGAGGATAGGATAGGATAGGATAGAGGATACGATAGGATAGGATAGAGGATAGGATAGGATAGAGGATTGGATAGGATAGAGGATAGGATAAGATAGAGGATAGGATAGGATAGAGGATAGGATAAGATAGAGGATAGGATAGGATTGAGGATAGGATAGGGGATTGGATAGGATAGAGGATAGGATAGGATAGAGGATAGGATAAGATAGAGGATAGGATAGGATAGAGGATAAGATAGAGGATTGGACAGGACAGAGGATAGGATAGGATAGAGGATAGGATAGTATAGAGGATAGGATAGGATAGAGGATAGGATAGGGTAGAGGATAGGATAGGATAGAGGATAGGATAGGATAGAAGATAGGATATGATAGAGGATACGATATTATAGAGGATACGATAGGATAGGGTAGAGGATAGGATAGGATAGAAGATAGGATCGGATAGAGGATAGGATAGGGGATTGGATAGGATAGAGGATAGGAGACGATATGAGGATAGGATAGGATAGAGAATAGGATAGGATAGATGATATTATAGGAAAGAGGATAGGATATGATAGAGCATACGATATTATAGAGGATCGGATAGGATAGAGGATCGGATAGGATAGAGGATTGGATAGGATAGAGGATACGATACTATAGAGGATAGGATAGAGAATATGATACGGTAGACCATAGGGGATTGGATCGTAAACAGGATAGGAGACGGTAGAGGATAGGATAGAATAGGATAGAGAATAAGATAGGATAGAGGATAGGTTAGGATAGACGATAGTATAGGATAGAGGATAGGATAGGATAGAGGATAGGATAGGATAGAGGATAGGATAGGATAGGATAGAGAATAGGATAGGATAGAGGATAGGACAGGACAGAGGATAGGATAGGATAGAGGATAGGATAGGATAGAGGATAGGATGGGATAGAGGATAGGATACGATAGAGGATAGGATAGGATAGAGGATAGGATAGGATAGAGGATAGGTTAGGGTAGAGGATAGGATAGGATAGAGGATAGGATAGGATAGAAGATAGGATCGGATAGAGGATAGGGTATAGGATTGGATAGGATAGAGTAAAGGATAAGATAGAGGATAGGATAGGATAGAGGACAGGATAGGGTAGAGGATAGGATAGGATAGAGGATAGGATAGGATAGAGGATAGGATGGGATAGAGGATAGGATAGGATAGAGGATAGGATAGGATACCAGATAGGATAGGAAAGAGGATAGGATGGGATAGAGGATAGGATAGGATAGAGGATAGGATAAGATAGAGGATAGGATAGGATAGAGGATAGGATAGGGTTGAGGATAGGGTAGGATAGAGGATAGGATAGGATAGAGGATAGGATCTGATAGAGGATAGGATAGGGGATTGGATAGGATAGAGGATAGGATAGGATAGAGGATACGATAGGATAGGATAGAGGATAGGATAGGGTTGAGGATAGGATAGAATAGAGGATAGGATAGAAGATAGGATGGGATAGAGGATAGGGTAGAGGATTGGATAGGATAGAGGATAGGATAAGATAGAGGATAGGATAGGATAGAGGATACGATAGGATAGATGATAGGATAGGATAGAGGATACGATAGGATAGGATAGAGAATAGGATAGGATAGAGGATAGGACAGGACAGAGGATAGGATAGGATAGAGGATAGGATAGTATAGAGGATAGGATAGGATAGAGGATAGGATAGGGTAGAGGATAGGATAGGATAGAGGATAGGATAGGATAGAGGATAGGATATGATTGAGGATAGGATAGGGTAGAGGATAGGTTCGGATAGAAGATAGGATAGGATAGAGGATACGATAGGATATTATAGAGGATAGGATAGGATAGAGCATAGGATACGATAGAGGATAGGATAGGGGATTAGATAGGATAGAGGATAGGATAGGACAGATGATATTATAGAAATGAGGATAGGATATGATAGAGGATACGATATTACAGAGGATAGGATAGGATAGAGGATCGGATAGGATAGAGGATTGGATAGGATAGAGGATACGATACTATAGAGGATAGGATAGAGAATATGATACGGTAGACCATAGGGGATTGGATCGTATACAGGATAGGAGACGGTAGAGGATAGGATAGGATATTATAGAGAATAGGATAGGATAGAGGATAGGTTAGGATAGAAGATAGGATAGGATAGAGGATAGGATAGGATAGAGGATAGGATAGGATAGAGGATAGGATAAGATAGTGGATAGGATAGTATAGAGGATAGGATAAGGTAGAGGATAGGATAGTATAGAGGATAGGATATAATAGAGGATAGGATAGGATAGAGGATAGGATACGATAGAGGATACGATAGGATAGGATAGAGGGTAGTATAGGATAGAGGTTAGGATAGGATAGAGGATAGGATAGGATAGAAGATAGGATCGGATAGAGGATAGGATAGGATAGAGGATAGGATAGGATAGAGGATAGGATAGGATAGATGATAGGATAGGATAGAGGATACGATAGGATAGGATAGAGAATAGGTTAGGATAGAGGATAGGACAGGACAGAGGATAGGATAGGATAGAGGATAGGATAGTATAGAGGATAGGATAGGATAGAGGATAGGAAAGGATAGAGTATAGGATAGGGGATTGGATAGGATAGAGGATAGGATAGGATAGAGGATAGGATAGGATAGAGGATAGGATAGGATAGAGGATAGGTTAGGATAGATGATAGGATATGATAGGGTAGAGGATAGGATAGGATAGAGGATAGGATAGGATAGAAGATAGGATCGGATAGAGGATGGGATAGGATAGAGAATAGGATAGGATAGAGGATAGGATAGGATAGATGATAGGATAGGATAGAGGATACGATAGGATAGGATAGAGAATAGGATAGGATAGAGGATAGGATAGGATAGGATAGAGAATAGGATAGGATAGAGGATAGGTTAGGATAGAAGATAGGATAGGATAGAGGATAGGATAGTATAGAGGATAGGATATAAAAGAGGATAGGATAGAATAGAGGATAGGATACGATAGAGGATACGATAGGATAGGATAGAGCATAGGATAGGATAGAGGATAGGATAGGATAGAGGATAGGATAGGCTAGAGGATAGAATAGGATAGAGGATAGGATATGATAGAGGATAGAATAGGAGAGAGGATAGGATAGGATAGAAGATAGGATCGGATAGAGGATAGGATAGAGGATTGGATAGGATAGAGGATAGGATAAGATAGTGGATAGGATAGTATAGAGGATAGGATAAGGTAGAGGATAGGATAGGATTGAGGATAGGATAGGGGATTGGATAGGATAGAGGATAGGATAGGATAGAGGATAGGATACGATAGAGGATACGATAGGATAGGATAGAGGATAGGATAGGATAGAGGATAGGATAGGATAGAGGATTGGATAGGATAGAGGATAGGATAGGATAGAGGATAGGATAGGATAGAGGATAGGATAGGATCGGATAGAGGATAGAATAGGATAGAGGATAGGATAGTATAGAGGATAGGATATAATAGAGGATAGGATAGGATAGAGGATAGGATACGATAGAGGATACGATAGGATAGGATAGAGGGTAGTATAGGATAGAGGATAGGATAGGATAGAGGATAGGATAGGGGATTGGGTAGGATAGAGGATAGGAGACGATATGAGGATACGATAGGATAGGATAGAGGGTAGGATAGGATAGAGGGTAGGATAGGATAGAGGATAGGATAGGATAGAGGATAGGATATGATTGAGGATAGGATAGGATAGAGGATAGGTTCGGATAGAAGATAGGATAGGATAGAGCATAGGATACGATAGAGGATAGGATAGGATAGAGCATAGGATTCGATAGAGGATAGGATAGGGGATTAGATAGGATAGAGGATAGGATAGGACAGATGATATTATAGGAATGAGGATAGGATATGATAGAGGATACGATATTATATGTAGACGATACGATAGGATAGGATAGAGAATAGGTTAGGATAGAGGATAGGACAGGACAGAGGATAGGATAGGATAGAGGATAGGATAGTATAGAGGATAGGATAGGATAGAGGATAGGATAGGGTAGAGGATAGGATAGGATAGAGGATAGGATAGGATAGAAGATAGGATCGGATAGAGGATAGGATAGGATAGAGGATAGGATAGGATAGAGGATAGGATAGGATAGAGGATAGGATATGATTGAGGATATGATAGGATAGAGGATAGGTTCGGATAGAAGATAGGATAGGATAGAGGATAGGATAGGATAGAGGATAGGATATGATAGAGGATAGAATAGGAGAGAGGATAGGATAGGATAGAAGATAGGATCGGATAGAGGATAGGATAGAGGATGGGATAGGATAGAGGATAGGATAAGATAGTGGATAGGATAGTATAGAGGATAGGATAAGATAGAGGATAGGATAGGATTGAGGATAGGATAGGGGATTGGATAGGATAGAGGATAGGATAGGATAGAGGATAGGATACGATAGAGGATAGAGGATAGGATAGGATAGAGGATAGGATAGGATAGAGGATAGGATAGGATAGAGGATAGGATAGGATAGGATAGAGGATAGGATAGGATAGAGGATAGGATAGGATAGAGGATAGGATAGGATAGAGGATAGGATATGATAGAGGATAGGATAGGATAGAGGATAGGATAGGATAGAGGATAGGATAGGATAGAGGATAGGATAGGATAGAGGATAGAATAGGATAGAGGATAGGATAGTATAGAGGATAGGATATAATAGAGGATAGGATAGGATAGAGGATAGGATACGATAGAGGATACGATAGGATAGGATAGAGGGTAGTATAGGATAGAGGATAGGATAGGATAGAGGATAGGATAGGGGATTGGGTAGGATAGAGGATAGGAGACGATATGAGGATACGATAGGATAGGATAGAGGGTAGGATAGGATAGAGGGTAGGATAGGATAGAGGATAGGATAGGATAGAGGATAGGATATGATTGAGGATAGGATAGGATAGAGGATAGGTTCGGATAGAAGATAGGATACGATAGAGGATAGGATAGAGGGTAGTATAGGATAGAGGATAGGATAGGATAGAGGATAGGATAGGGGATTGGGTAGGATAGAGGATAGGAGACGATATGAGGATACGATAGGATAGGATAGAGGGTAGGATAGGATAGAGGATAGGATAAGATAGAGGATAGGATAGGATTGAGGATAGGATAGGGGATTAGATAGGATAGAGGATAGGATAGGACAGATGATATTATAGGAATGAGGATAGGATGTGATAGAGGATACGATATTATAGAGGATACGATAGGATAGGATAGAGGGTAGGATGGGATAGAGGATAGGATAGGATAGAGCATAGGATACGATAGAGGATAGGATAGGATAGAGCATAGGATTCGATAGAGGATAGGATAGGGGATTAGATAGGATAGAGGATAGGATAGGACAGATGATATTATAGGAATGAGGATAGGATATGATAGAGGATACGATATTATAGACGATACGATAGGATAGGATAGAGAATAGGTTAGGATAGAGGATAGGACAGGACAGAGGATAGGATAGGATAGAGGATAGGATAGTATAGAGGATAGGATAGGATAGAGGATAGGATAGGGTAGAGGATAGGATAGGATAGAGGATAGGATAGGATAGAAGATAGGATCGGATAGAGGATAGGATAGGATAGAGGATAGGATAGGATAGAGGATAGGATAGGATAGAGGATAGGATATGATTGAGGATATGATAGGATAGAGGATAGGTTCGGATAGAAGATAGGATAGGATAGAGGATAGGATAGGATAGAGAATAGGATAGGATAGAGGATAGGATAGGATAGAGCATAGGATACGATAGAGGATAGGATAGGGGATTAGATAGGATAGAGGATAGGATAGGACAGATGATATTATAGGAATGAGGATAGGATATAATAGAGGATACGATATTATAGAGGATACGATAGGATAGGATAGAGGGTAGGATGGGATAGAGGATAGGATAGGATAGAGGATAGGATAGGATAGAGGATAGGATAGGGGATTGGGTAGGATAGAGGATAGGAGACGATAAGAGGATACGATAGGATAGGATAGAGGGTAGGATAGGATAGAGGAGAGGATAGGATAGAGGATAGGATATGATTGAGGATAGGATAGGATAGAGGAGAGGTTCGGATAGAAGATAGGATAGGATAGAGGATACGATAGGATATTATAGAGGATAGGGTTTGATAGAGGATTGGATAGGATAGAGGATAGGATATGATAGAGGATAGGATAGGATAGAGGATAGGATAGGATAGAGGATAGGATAGGATAGGATAGAGGATACGATAGGATAGGATAGAGGATAGGATAGGATAGAGGATTGGATAGGATAGAGGATAGGATAAGATAGAGGATAGGATAGGATGGAGGATAGGATAGGATAGAGGATAGGATAGGATAGAGGAGAGGATAGGATACAGGATAGGATAGGATAGAGGATATTATAGGGTAGAGGATAGGATAGGAGAGAGGATACGATATGATAGAAGATAGGAAAGAGGATAGGATATAATACAGTATAGGATAGGATTGAGTATAGGATGGGATAGAGGATAGGATAGGGGACTGGATAGGATGGAGGATAGGATAGGATACAGAATAGGATAGGATAGAGGGCAGGATTGGATAAAGGATAGGATTGGTGAGAGGATAGGATAGGATAGTGGATATAATAGGATGGATGATAGTATAGAGGATAGAACAAAGTAATGGATGGGATAGAGAATATTATAGCATAGAGGATAGGATAGGATAGAGGATAGGATAGGATAGAGGATAGGATATTATAGAGGATAGGATTGGATAGAGGATAGGATAGGATAGAGGATAGGATAGGATAGGATAGAGGATAGGATAGGATAGAGGATAGGATAGAGGATAGGATAGGATAGAGGATAGGATAGGATTCAGGATAGGATAGGGGATTGGATAGGGTAGAGCATAGGATAGGATAGAGGATAGGATAGGATAGAGAATAGAATAGGATAGAGGATAGGATAGGAAAGTGGATAGGATAGGATAGAGGATAGGATAGGATAGAGGAAAGGATGGGATAGAGGATAGGATAGGATAGAGGATAGGATAGGATAGAGGAAAGGATGGGATAGAGGATAGGATAGGTAAATGGAGAGGATAGAGGAGAGGATAGCATAGTGGATAGAATAGGATAGATGATATGATAGGGGATGGGATAGGATAGAGGATAGGATAGGAAAGAGGAAATGATAGGATAGAGAATAGGATAGGTTAGACGATAGTATAGGGGATGGGATAGGATAGAGGATAGGATAGGATTGAAGATAGGATAGGATAGAGGATAGGATAGGGTAGAGGATAGGATAGGATAGAGGATAGGATAGGATAGAGGATAGGATAGGATAGGATAGAGGATAGGATAGGATAGAGGATAGGATAGGATAGAGGATAGGATAGGATAGAGGAAAGGATAGAGGATAGGATGGAGGATAGGATAGGATAGAGGATAGGATAGGATAGAGGATAGGATAGGATAGAGGATAGGATAGGATAGAGGATAGGATAGGATAGGATAGAGGATAGGATAGGATAGAGGATAGGATAGGATAGAGGATAGGATATTATAGAGGATTGGATAGGATAGAGGAAAGGATAGGATAGGGGATTGGATAGGATAGAGGATAGGAGACGATATAGGATATGATAGAGGATAGTATAGGATAGAGGACAGGAGACGATAGAGGATAGCATAGGATAGAGGATAGGATCGGATAGCGGTTAGGATAGGGGATTGGATAGGATAGAGGATAGAATAGGATAGAGGATAGGATAGGATCGGATAGAGCATAGTATAGGGGATTGGATAGGATAGCATAGCGGATAGGATTGGGTAGAGTATAGAATAGGATAGAGGATAGGATAGGATAGAGGACAGGATAGGAATGAGGATAGGATAGGATAGAGGATATGATAAGATAGATACTCGGATAGGATCGGATAGAAGATAGAATAGGATAGAGGATAATATAGGATAGAGGATAGGATAGGATAGAGGATAGGATAGGATAGAGGATAGGGTAGGATAGAGGATAGGATAGGATAGAGCATAGGATAGGATAGAGGATAGGATAGGATAGCGGATAGGATATGGTAGAGTATAGAATAGGATAGAGGATAGGATAGGATAGAGGATAGGATAGGAATGAGGATAGGATAGGATAGAGGATAGGATAAGATAGAGGATCGGATAGGATAGAGGATAGGATAGGATAGGATAGAGAATAGGATAGGATAGAGGATAGGACAGGACAGAGGATAGGATAGGATAGAGGATAGGATAGGATAGAGGATAGGATGGGATAGAGGATAGGATACGATAGAGGATAGGATAGGATAGAGGATAGGATAGGATAGAGGATAGGTTAGGGTAGAGGATAGGATAGGATAGAGGATAGGATAGGATAGAAGATAGGATCGGATAGAGGATAGGGTATAGGATTGGATAGGATAGAGTAAAGGATAAGATAGAGGATAGGATAGGATAGAGGACAGGATAGGGTAGAGGATAGGATAGGATAGAGGATAGGATAGGATAGAGGATAGGATGGGATAGAGGATAGGATAGGATAGAGGATAGGATAGGATACCAGATAGGATAGGAAAGAGGATAGGATGGGATAGAGGATAGGATAGGATAGAGGATAGGATAAGATAGAGGATAGGATAGGATAGAGGATAGGATAGGGTTGAGGATAGGGTAGGATAGAGGATAGGATAGGATAGAGGATAGGATCTGATAGAGGATAGGATAGGGGATTGGATAGGATAGAGGATAGGATAGGATAGAGGATACGATAGGATAGGATAGAGGATAGGATAGGGTTGAGGATAGGATAGAATAGAGGATAGGATAGAAGATAGGATGGGATAGAGGATAGGGTAGAGGATTGGATAGGATAGAGGATAGGATAAGATAGAGGATAGGATAGGATAGAGGATACGATAGGATAGATGATAGGATAGGATAGAGGATACGATAGGATAGGATAGAGAATAGGATAGGATAGAGGATAGGACAGGACAGAGGATAGGATAGGATAGAGGATAGGATAGTATAGAGGATAGGATAGGATAGAGGATAGGATAGGGTAGAGGATAGGATAGGATAGAGGATAGGATAGGATAGAGGATAGGATATGATTGAGGATAGGATAGGGTAGAGGATAGGTTCGGATAGAAGATAGGATAGGATAGAGGATACGATAGGATATTATAGAGGATAGGATAGGATAGAGCATAGGATACGATAGAGGATAGGATAGGGGATTAGATAGGATAGAGGATAGGATAGGACAGATGATATTATAGAAATGAGGATAGGATATGATAGAGGATACGATATTACAGAGGATAGGATAGGATAGAGGATCGGATAGGATAGAGGATTGGATAGGATAGAGGATACGATACTATAGAGGATAGGATAGAGAATATGATACGGTAGACCATAGGGGATTGGATCGTATACAGGATAGGAGACGGTAGAGGATAGGATAGGATATTATAGAGAATAGGATAGGATAGAGGATAGGTTAGGATAGAAGATAGGATAGGATAGAGGATAGGATAGGATAGAGGATAGGATAGGATAGAGGATAGGATAAGATAGTGGATAGGATAGTATAGAGGATAGGATAAGGTAGAGGATAGGATAGTATAGAGGATAGGATATAATAGAGGATAGGATAGGATAGAGGATAGGATACGATAGAGGATACGATAGGATAGGATAGAGGGTAGTATAGGATAGAGGTTAGGATAGGATAGAGGATAGGATAGGATAGAAGATAGGATCGGATAGAGGATAGGATAGGATAGAGGATAGGATAGGATAGAGGATAGGATAGGATAGATGATAGGATAGGATAGAGGATACGATAGGATAGGATAGAGAATAGGTTAGGATAGAGGATAGGACAGGACAGAGGATAGGATAGGATAGAGGATAGGATAGTATAGAGGATAGGATAGGATAGAGGATAGGAAAGGATAGAGTATAGGATAGGGGATTGGATAGGATAGAGGATAGGATAGGATAGAGGATAGGATAGGATAGAGGATAGGATAGGATAGAGGATAGGTTAGGATAGATGATAGGATATGATAGGGTAGAGGATAGGATAGGATAGAGGATAGGATAGGATAGAAGATAGGATCGGATAGAGGATGGGATAGGATAGAGAATAGGATAGGATAGAGGATAGGATAGGATAGATGATAGGATAGGATAGAGGATACGATAGGATAGGATAGAGAATAGGATAGGATAGAGGATAGGATAGGATAGGATAGAGAATAGGATAGGATAGAGGATAGGTTAGGATAGAAGATAGGATAGGATAGAGGATAGGATAGTATAGAGGATAGGATATAAAAGAGGATAGGATAGAATAGAGGATAGGATACGATAGAGGATACGATAGGATAGGATAGAGCATAGGATAGGATAGAGGATAGGATAGGATAGAGGATAGGATAGGCTAGAGGATAGAATAGGATAGAGGATAGGATATGATAGAGGATAGAATAGGAGAGAGGATAGGATAGGATAGAAGATAGGATCGGATAGAGGATAGGATAGAGGATTGGATAGGATAGAGGATAGGATAAGATAGTGGATAGGATAGTATAGAGGATAGGATAAGGTAGAGGATAGGATAGGATTGAGGATAGGATAGGGGATTGGATAGGATAGAGGATAGGATAGGATAGAGGATAGGATACGATAGAGGATACGATAGGATAGGATAGAGGATAGGATAGGATAGAGGATAGGATAGGATAGAGGATTGGATAGGATAGAGGATAGGATAGGATAGAGGATAGGATAGGATAGAGGATAGGATAGGATCGGATAGAGGATAGAATAGGATAGAGGATAGGATAGTATAGAGGATAGGATATAATAGAGGATAGGATAGGATAGAGGATAGGATACGATAGAGGATACGATAGGATAGGATAGAGGGTAGTATAGGATAGAGGATAGGATAGGATAGAGGATAGGATAGGGGATTGGGTAGGATAGAGGATAGGAGACGATATGAGGATACGATAGGATAGGATAGAGGGTAGGATAGGATAGAGGGTAGGATAGGATAGAGGATAGGATAGGATAGAGGATAGGATATGATTGAGGATAGGATAGGATAGAGGATAGGTTCGGATAGAAGATAGGATAGGATAGAGCATAGGATACGATAGAGGATAGCATAGGATAGAGCATAGGATTCGATAGAGGATAGGATAGGGGATTAGATAGGATAGAGGATAGGATAGGACAGATGATATTATAGGAATGAGGATAGGATATGATAGAGGATACGATATTATATGTAGACGATACGATAGGATAGGATAGAGAATAGGTTAGGATAGAGGATAGGACAGGACAGAGGATAGGATAGGATAGAGGATAGGATAGTATAGAGGATAGGATAGGATAGAGGATAGGATAGGGTAGAGGATAGGATAGGATAGAGGATAGGATAGGATAGAAGATAGGATCGGATAGAGGATAGGATAGGATAGAGGATAGGATAGGATAGAGGATAGGATAGGATAGAGGATAGGATATGATTGAGGATATGATAGGATAGAGGATAGGTTCGGATAGAAGATAGGATAGGATAGAGGATAGGATAGGATAGAGGATAGGATATGATAGAGGATAGAATAGGAGAGAGGATAGGATAGGATAGAAGATAGGATCGGATAGAGGATAGGATAGAGGATGGGATAGGATAGAGGATAGGATAAGATAGTGGATAGGATAGTATAGAGGATAGGATAAGATAGAGGATAGGATAGGATTGAGGATAGGATAGGGGATTGGATAGGATAGAGGATAGGATAGGATAGAGGATAGGATACGATAGAGGATAGAGGATAGGATAGGATAGAGGATAGGATAGGATAGAGGATAGGATAGGATAGAGGATAGGATAGGATAGGATAGAGGATAGGATAGGATAGAGGATAGGATAGGATAGAGGATAGGATAGGATAGAGGATAGGATATGATAGAGGATAGGATAGGATAGAGGATAGGATAGGATAGAGGATAGGATAGGATAGAGGATAGGATAGGATAGAGGATAGAATAGGATAGAGGATAGGATAGTATAGAGGATAGGATATAATAGAGGATAGGATAGGATAGAGGATAGGATACGATAGAGGATACGATAGGATAGGATAGAGGGTAGTATAGGATAGAGGATAGGATAGGATAGAGGATAGGATAGGGGATTGGGTAGGATAGAGGATAGGAGACGATATGAGGATACGATAGGATAGGATAGAGGGTAGGATAGGATAGAGGGTAGGATAGGATAGAGGATAGGATAGGATAGAGGATAGGATATGATTGAGGATAGGATAGGATAGAGGATAGGTTCGGATAGAAGATAGGATACGATAGAGGATACGATAGGATAGGATAGAGGGTAGTATAGGATAGAGGATAGGATAGGATAGAGGATAGGATAGGGGATTGGGTAGGATAGAGGATAGGAGACGATATGAGGATACGATAGGATAGGATAGAGGGTAGGATAGGATAGAGGATAGGATAAGATAGAGGATAGGATAGGATTGAGGATAGGATAGGGGATTAGATAGGATAGAGGATAGGATAGGACAGATGATATTATAGGAATGAGGATAGGATGTGATAGAGGATACGATATTATAGAGGATACGATAGGATAGGATAGAGGGTAGGATGGGATAGAGGATAGGATAGGATAGAGCATAGGATACGATAGAGGATAGGATAGGATAGAGCATAGGATTCGATAGAGGATAGGATAGGGGATTAGATAGGATAGAGGATAGGATAGGACAGATGATATTATAGGAATGAGGATAGGATATGATAGAGGATACGATATTATAGACGATACGATAGGATAGGATAGAGAATAGGTTAGGATAGAGGATAGGACAGGACAGAGGATAGGATAGGATAGAGGATAGGATAGTATAGAGGATAGGATAGGATAGAGGATAGGATAGGGTAGAGGATAGGATAGGATAGAGGATAGGATAGGATAGAAGATAGGATCGGATAGAGGATAGGATAGGATAGAGGATAGGATAGGATAGAGGATAGGATAGGATAGAGGATAGGATATGATTGAGGATATGATAGGATAGAGGATAGGTTCGGATAGAAGATAGGATAGGATAGAGGATAGGATAGGATAGAGAATAGGATAGGATAGAGGATAGGATAGGATAGAGCATAGGATACGATAGAGGATAGGATAGGGGATTAGATAGGATAGAGGATAGGATAGGACAGATGATATTATAGGAATGAGGATAGGATATAATAGAGGATACGATAGGATAGGATAGAGGGTAGGATGGGATAGAGGATAGGATAGGATAGAGGATAGGATAGGATAGAGGATAGGATAGGGGATTGGGTAGGATAGAGGATAGGAGACGATAAGAGGATACGATAGGATAGGATAGAGGGTAGGATAGGATAGAGGAGAGGATAGGATAGAGGATAGGATATGATTGAGGATAGGATAGGATAGAGGAGAGGTTCGGATAGAAGATAGGATAGGATAGAGGATACGATAGGATATTATAGAGGATAGGGTTTGATAGAGGATTGGATAGGATAGAGGATAGGATATGATAGAGGATAGGATAGGATAGAGGATAGGATAGGATAGAGGATAGGATAGGATAGGATAGAGGATACGATAGGATAGGATAGAGGATAGGATAGGATAGAGGATTGGATAGGATAGAGGATAGGATAAGATAGAGGATAGGATAGGATGGAGGATAGGATAGGATAGAGGATAGGATAGGATAGAGGAGAGGATAGGATACAGGATAGGATAGGATAGAGGATATTATAGGGTAGAGGATAGGATAGGAGAGAGGATACGATATGATAGAAGATAGGAAAGAGGATAGGATATAATACAGTATAGGATAGGATTGAGTATAGGATGGGATAGAGGATAGGATAGGGGACTGGATAGGATGGAGGATAGGATAGGATACAGAATAGGATAGGATAGAGGGCAGGATTGGATAAAGGATAGGATTGGTGAGAGGATAGGATAGGATAGTGGATATAATAGGATGGATGATAGTATAGAGGATAGAACAAAGTAATGGATGGGATAGAGAATATTATAGCATAGAGGATAGGATAGGATAGAGGATAGGATAGGATAGAGGATAGGATATTATAGAGGATAGGATTGGATAGAGGATAGGATAGGATAGAGGATAGGATAGGATAGGATAGAGGATAGGATAGGATAGAGGATAGGATAGAGGATAGGATAGGATAGAGGATAGGATAGGATTCAGGATAGGATAGGGGATTGGATAGGGTAGAGCATAGGATAGGATAGAGGATAGGATAGGATAGAGAATAGAATAGGATAGAGGATAGGATAGGAAAGTGGATAGGATAGGATAGAGGATAGGATAGGATAGAGGAAAGGATGGGATAGAGGATAGGATAGGTAAATGGAGAGGATAGAGGAGAGGATAGCATAGTGGATAGAATAGGATAGATGATATGATAGGGGATGGGATAGGATAGAGGATAGGATAGGAAAGAGGAAATGATAGGATAGAGAATAGGATAGGTTAGACGATAGTATAGGGGATGGGATAGGATAGAGGATAGGATAGGATTGAAGATAGGATAGGATAGAGGATAGGATAGGGTAGAGGATAGGATAGGATAGAGGATAGGATAGGATAGAGGATAGGATAGGATAGGATAGAGGATAGGATAGGATAGAGGATAGGATAGGATAGAGGAAAGGATAGAGGATAGGATGGAGGATAGGATAGGATAGAGGATAGGATAGGATAGAGGATAGGATAGGATAGAGGATAGGATAGGATAGAGGATAGGATAGGATAGGATAGAGGATAGGATAGGATAGAGGATAGGATAGGATAGAGGATAGGATATTATAGAGGATTGGATAGGATAGAGGAAAGGATAGGATAGGGGATTGGATAGGATAGAGGATAGGAGACGATATAGGATATGATAGAGGATAGTATAGGATAGAGGACAGGAGACGATAGAGGATAGCATAGGATAGAGGATAGGATCGGATAGCGGTTAGGATAGGGGATTGGATAGGATAGAGGATAGAATAGGATAGAGGATAGGATAGGATCGGATAGAGCATAGTATAGGGGATTGGATAGGATAGCATAGCGGATAGGATTGGGTAGAGTATAGAATAGGATAGAGGATAGGATAGGATAGAGGACAGGATAGGAATGAGGATAGGATAGGATAGAGGATATGATAAGATAGATACTCGGATAGGATCGGATAGAAGATAGAATAGGATAGAGGATAATATAGGATAGAGGATAGGATAGGATAGAGGATAGGATAGGATAGAGGATAGGGTAGGATAGAGGATAGGATAGGATAGAGCATAGGATAGGATAGAGGATAGGATAGGATAGCGGATAGGATATGGTAGAGTATAGAATAGGATAGAGGATAGGATAGGATAGAGGATAGGATAGGAATGAGGATAGGATAGGATAGAGGATAGGATAAGATAGAGGATCGGATAGTATCGGAAAGAATATAGAATAAGATAGAGGATAGGATAGGATAGAGGATAGGATAGGATAGAGG
Organism: Halictus rubicundus; assembly: GCF_050948215.1. NCBI lineage: Eukaryota > Metazoa > Arthropoda > Insecta > Hymenoptera > Halictidae > Halictus > Halictus rubicundus. Next base: position 243,610 of record NW_027488715.1, on the reverse strand, counting down.
ATAGGATAGGATAGAGGATAGGATAGGATAGAGGATAGGATAGGATAGAGGATAGGATAGGATAGAGGATAGGATAGGATAGAGGATAGGATAGGATAGAGGATAGGATAGGATAGAGGATAGTACAGGATAGCGGATTGGATATGGTAGAGTATAGAATAGGATAGAGGATAGGATAGGATAGAGGATAGGATAGGAATGAGGATAGGATTGGATAGAGGATAGGATAAGATAGAGGATCGGATAGTATCGGATAGAATATAGAATAGGATAGAGGATAGGATAGGATAGAGGATAGGATAGGATAGAGGATAGGATAGGATAGAGGATAGGATAGGATAGAGGATAGGATAGGATTGAGGATAGGATAGGATAGTGGATAGTATAGAGGATAGGATAGAGGATAGTGTAGGGGATAGAATAGAGGATTGGATAGGATAGAGGATAGGATAGGATAGAGGATAGGATAGGATAGAGGATAGGATAGGATAGCGGATAGGATAGGATATAGGATTGGATAGGATGGAGGATAGGATAGGATAGAGGATAGGATAGGATAGAGGATAGGATAGGATGGAGGATAGGATAGGATAGAGGATAGGATAGGATGGAAGATAGGATAGGATATAGAATAGGATACGATAGAGTATAGGACATAGGATTAGATAGGATAGAGGATAGGATAGGATAGAGGATAGGATAGGATAGAGGATAGGATAGGATAGAGGATAGGATAGGATAGAGGATAGGATAGGATAGAGGATAGGATAGGATAGAGGATAGGATAGAGGATAGGATAGGGGATGGATAGGATAGTTGATACGATAGGGTAGAGAATAGGATAGGGGATTGGATAGGATAGAGGATAGAATAGGATAGGATAGAGAATAGGATAGGATAGTGGATAATATAGGATAAAGGAGACCATAGACGATAAGATAGGATAGAGGATAGGATACGACAGAGGATAGGATAGGAAAGCGGGTAGGATAGGATATAGGATTGGATAGGATAGAGGACAGGATAGGCGATTGGATAGGATAGACGATATGATAGGATAGGATAGAGAATAGGATAGGATAGAGGATAGGATAGGATAGAGGATAGGACAGGATAGAGGACAGGATAGAGGATAGAATAGAGGATAGGATAGAGGATAGGATAGGATAATGGATACGATAGGATAGAGGATAGGATAGGATAGAGGATAGGATAGGATAGGGGATAGGATAGGGTAGAGTATAGAATAGGATGGAGGATAGGATAGGATATAGGATAGGATAGGAATGAGGATAGGATAGGATAGAGGATAGGATAAGATAGAGGATCGGATAGGATCGGATAGAATATAGAATAGGATAGAGGATAGGATAGGATAGAGGATAGGATAGGATAGAGGATAGGATAGGATAGAGGATAGGATAGGATAGAGGATAGGATAGGATAGAGGATAGGATCGGATAGCCAATAGAATAGGATATAGGATTGGATAGGATGAAGGATAGGATAGGATAGAGGATAGGATAGGATAGAGGATAGGATAGGACAGAGGATAGGATAGGATAGAGGATAGGATAGGATAGAGGATAGGATAGGATAGAGGATACGATATTATAGTGGAGAGGATCGAATAGAGGATAGGATAGCGGATAGGATAGGATAGAGGATAGGAGACGATAGAGGATATGATAGAGGATAGTATAGGATAGAGGACAGGAGACGATAGAGGATAGGATAGGATAGAGGATAGGATACGATAGTTTATAGGATAGAGGATAGGATAGGATAGGGGACAGGATAGAGGATTGTATAGAATAGGTGATATTATAAGATAGAGGATAGGACAGGATAGCGGATAGGATAGGATATAGGATTGGATAGGCTAGAGGATAGGATCGGATGGAGGATAGGATAGGACAGCGGATAGGATAGGATTGAGGATAGGATAGGATAGAGGATAGGATAGGATGGAATATAGGATAGGATATAGAATAGGATACGATAGAGTATAGGACATAGGATTAGATAGGATAGAGGATAGGATACGATAGAGGATAGGATAGGACAGCGGATAGGATAGGATATAGGATTGGATAGGATAGAGGATAGAATAGGGGATTGGATAGGATAGAGGATATGATAGGATAGGATAGAGAATAGGATAGGATAGAGGATAGGACAGGATAGAGGACAGGATAGAGGATAGAATAGAAGATAGGATAGGGGATAGGATAGGGTAGAGTATAGAATAGGATAGAGGATAGGATAGGATAGAGGATAGGATAGGAATGAGGATAGGATAGGATAGAGGATAGGATAAGATAGAGGATCGGATAGGATCGGATAGAATACAGAATAGGATAGAGGATAGGATAGGATAGCGGATAGGATAGGATAGAGGATAGGATAGGATCGGATAGAGCATAGTATAGAGGATTGGATAGGATAGCATAGAGGATAGGATAGGATGGAGGATAGGATAGGATTGAGAATAGGATACGATAGAGTATAGGACATAGGATTGGATAGGATAGAGGATAGGATAGGATAGAGGATAGGATAGGATAGAGGATAGGATAGGATAGAGGATAGCATAGGATAGAGGATAGGATAGGATAGAGGATAGGATAGGTTAGAGGATAGGATTGGATAGAAGATAGGATAGGATAGAGGATAGGATAGGATAGGATAGAGGATAGGATAGGATAGAGGATAGGATAGGATAGAGGATAGGATAGGATAGAGGATAGGATAGTATAGAGGATAGGATATTATAGAGGATTGCATAGGATAGAGGAAAGGATAGGATAGGGGATTGGATAGGATAGAGGATAGGAGACGATAGGGGATATGATAGAGGATAGTATAGGATAGAGGACAGGAGACGATAGAGGATAGGATAGGATAGAGGATAGGATACGATAGTGGATAGGATAGAGGATAGGATAGGATAGGGGACAGGATAGAGGATTGTATAGAATAGGTGATATTATAAGATAGAGGATAGGACAGGATAGCGGATAGGATAGGATAGGATAGAGAATAGGATAGGATAGTGGATAATATAGGATAAAGGAGACCATAGACGATAAGATAGGATAGAGGATAGGATACGATAGAGGATAGGATAGGATAGCGGATAGGATAGGATATAGGATTGGATAGGATAGAGGATAGGATAGGAATGAGGATAGGATAGGATAGAGGATAGGACATAGGATTGGATAGGATAGAGTATAGGATAGGATAGAGGATAGGATAGGATAGAGGATTGGATAGGCTAGAGGATAGGATAGGATGGAGGATAGGATAGGATAGCGGATAGGATAGGATTGAGGATAGGATAGGATAGAGGATAGGATAGGATGGAATATAGGATAGGATATAGAATAGGATACGATAGAGTATAGGACGTAGGATTTGATAGGATAGAGGATAGGATACGATAGAGGATAGGATAGGATAGAGGATAGGATAGAGGATAGGATAGAGGATAGGATAGGGGATGGATAGGATAGTTGATACGATAGGATAGAGAATAGGATAGGGGATTGGATAGGATAGAGGACAGGATAGGATAGGATTGAGAATAGGATACGATAGAGTATAGGACATAGGATTGGATAGAGGATAGGATAGGATAGAGGATAGGATAGGATAGAGGATAGGATAGGATAGAGGATAGGATAGGATAGAGGATAGGATAGGATAGAGGATAGGATAGGATAGAGGATAGGATAGGATAGAGGATAGGATAGGATAGAGGAAAGGATAGAGGATAGGATGGAGGATATGATAGGATAGGATAGAGGATAGGATAGGATAGAGGATAGGATAGGATAGAGGATAGGATAGGATAGAGGATAGGATAGGATAGAGGATAGGATAGGATAGAGGATAGGATAGGATAGAGGATAGGATAGGATAGAGGATAGGATAGGATAGAGGATAGGATATTATAGAGGATTGGATAGGATAGAGGAAAGGATAGGATAGGGGATTGGATAGGATAGAGGATAGGAGACGATATAGGATATGATAGAGGATAGTATAGGATAGAGGACAGGAGACGATAGAGGATAGGATAGGATAGAGGATAGGATAGGATAGGATAGAGGATAGGATAGGATCGAGGATTGGATTGGATAGAGGATAGGATAGGGGATAGGATAGAGGATTGGATAGGATAGAGGATAGGATAGGATAGAGGATAGGATCGGATAGCGGATAGAATAGGATATAGGATTGGATAGGATGAAGGATAGGATAGGATAGAGGATAGGATAGGATAGAGGATAGGATCGGATAGCGGATAGAATAGGATATAGGATTGGATAGGATGAAGGATAGGATAGGATAGAGGATAGGATAGGATAGAGGATAGGATAGGATAGAGGATAGGATAGGATAGAGGATAGGATAGGATAGAGGATAGGATAGGATAGAGGATAGGATAGGATAGAGGATAGGATAGGATAGCATAGGATAGAGGATAGGACAGAGGATAGGATAGGATAGAGGATAGTTTAGGAATGAGGATAGGATAGGATAGAGGATAGGATAGGATAGAACATAGAATAGGATAGAGGATAGGGTAGGATAGAGGATACGATATGATAGAGGATAGGATAGGATAGAGGGTAGGATATAGGATTGGATAGGATAGAGGATAGGATACGATAGTGGATAGGATAGAGGATAGCATAGGATAGAGGATAGGATAGAGGATAGGATAGGATAGAAGATAGGATAGGATAGGATAGAGGATTGGATTGGATAGAGGATAGGATATAGGATTGGATAGGATAGAGGATAGGATACGATAGTGGATAGGATAGAGGATAGGATAGGGTAGAGGATATTATAGGATAGAGGATAGGATAGGATAGGATAGAGTATAGGATAGGATAGAGGGTACGATATTATAGAGGATATTATAGGATAGAGGAAACGATAGGGTATTGAATAGGATAGAGCATAGGATAAAGAATAGGATAGGATAGAGGATAGGATAGGGGATTTGATAGGATGAAGGATAGGATAGGATAGAGGATAGGATAGGATAGAGGATAGGATAGGATAGAGGATAGGATACGATAGAAGATAGGATAGGATAGAGGATAGGATAGGGGATTGGATAGGATAGAGTATAGGATAGGATAGGATAGAGGATACGATATTATAGAGGATAGGATAGGATAGAGGATAGGATCGGATAGAGGATAGGATAGGGGATTGGATAGGATAGAGGAAAGGATAGGATAGAGGATAGGATAGGATAGCGGATAGGATAGGGGATTGGATAGGATAGAGAATAGGATAGGATGGATGATATTAAGGATAGAGGACAGGATAGGATAGAGGATACGATATTATAGAGGAGAGGATCGAATAGAGGAAAGGATAGCTTATAGGATAGGATAGAGTATAGAATAGGATAGAGGATATGATAGGATAGAGGATAGAATAGGATTGAGGATAGGATAGGATAGAGGATACGATATTATAGTGGAGAGGATCGAATAGAGGATAGGATAGCGGATAGGATAGGATAGAGGATATGATAGGATAGGATAGAGGATAGGATAGGATCGAGGATTGGATCGGATAGAGGATAGGATATAGGATTGGATAGGATAGAGCATAGGATACGATAGTGGATAGGATAGAGGATAGGATAGGATAGAGGATAGGATCGGATAGCGGTTAGGATAGGGGATTGGATAGGATAGAGGATAGAATAGGATAGAGGATAGGATAGGAGCGGATAGAGCATAGTATAGGGAATTGGATAGGATACGATAGTGGATAGGATAGAGGATAGCATAGGATAGAGGATAGGATAGAGGATAGGATAGAGGATAGGATAGGATAGAGGATAGGATAGGAATGAGGATAGGATAGGATAGAGGATAGGATAAGATAGATACTCGGATAAGATCGGATAGAACGTAGAATAGGATAGAGGATAATATAGGATAGAGGATAGGATAGGATAGAGGATAGGATAGGATACAGGATAGGGTAGGATAGAGGATAGGATAGGATAGAGGATAGGATAGGATAGAGGATTGGATTGGATAGAGGATAGGATATAGGATTGGATAGGATAGAAGATAGGATACGATAGTGGATAGGATAGAGGATAGCATAGGATACAGGATAGGATAGAGGATAGGATAGGATAGAGGATAGGATAGGATAGAGGATAGGATAGGATAGGATAGGATAGAGGATTGGATTGGATAGAGGATAGGATATAGGATTGGATAGGATAGAGGATAGGATACGATAGTGGATAGGATAGAGGATAGGATAGGATAGAGGATAGGATAGGGGATTAGATAGGATAGAGTATAGGATAGGATAGGATAGAGGATACGATATTATAGAGGATAGGATAGGATAGAGGATAGGATCGGATAGAGGATAGGATAGGGGATTGGATAGGATAGAGTATAGAATAGGATAGAGGATATGATAGGATAGAGGATAGAATAGGATTGAGGATAGGATAGGATAGAGGATAGGATAGAGGATAGGATAGGGGATGGATAGGATAGTTGATACGATAGGATAGAGAATAGGATAGGGGATTGGATAGGATAGAGGATAGGATAGGATAGGATAGATAATAGGATAGGGGATTGGATAGGATAGAGGATAGGATAGGATAGGATAGATAATAGGATAGGATAGTGGATAATATAGGATAAAGGAGACCATATACGATAAGATAGGATAGAGGATAGGATACGGTAGAGGATAGGATAGGATAGCGGATAGGATAGGATATAGGATTGGAGAGGATAGAGGATAGGATAGGGGATTGGATAGGATAGAAGATATGATAGGATAGGATAGAGAATAGGATAGGATAGAGGATAGGACAGGATAGAGGACAGGATAGAGGATAGAATAGAGGATAGGATAGAGGATAGGATAGGATAGCGGATAGGATAGGATAGAGGATAGGATAGGATATAGGAATGGATAGGATAGATGATAGGATACAATAGAGGATAGGATAGGATAGAGGATGGGATAGGGGATTGGATAGGATAGAGTATAGGATAGGATAGCGGATAGGATAGGATAGAGGATAGGATAGGATAGAGGATAGGATAGGATAGAGGATAGGATAGGATAGAGGATAGGATAGGATATTATAGAGGATTGGATAGGATAGAGGAAAGGATAGGATAGGGGATTGGATAGGATAGAGGATAGGAGACGATATAGGATATGATAGAGGATAGTATAGGATAGAGGACAGGAGACGATAGAGGATAGGATAGGATAGAGGATAGGATAGGATAGGATAGAGGATAGGATAGGATCGAGGATTGGATTGGATAGAGGATAGGATAGGGGATAGGATAGAGGATTGGATAGGATAGAGGATAGGATAGGATAGAGGATAGGATCGGATAGCGGATAGAATAGGATATAGGATTGGATAGGATGAAGGATAGGATAGGATAGAGGATAGGATAGGATAGAGGATAGGATCGGATAGCGGATAGAATAGGATATAGGATTGGATAGGATGAAGGATAGGATAGGATAGAGGATAGGATAGGATAGAGGATAGGATAGGATAGAGGATAGGATAGGATAGAGGATAGGATAGGATAGAGGATAGGATAGGATAGAGGATAGGATAGGATAGAGGATAGGATAGGATAGAGGATAGGATAGGATAGCATAGGATAGAGGATAGGACAGAGGATAGGATAGGATAGAGGATAGTTTAGGAATGAGGATAGGATAGGATAGAGGATAGGATAGGATAGAACATAGAATAGGATAGAGGATAGGGTAGGATAGAGGATACGATATGATAGAGGATAGGATAGGATAGAGGGTAGGATATAGGATTGGATAGGATAGAGGATAGGATACGATAGTGGATAGGATAGAGGATAGCATAGGATAGAGGATAGGATAGAGGATAGGATAGGATAGAAGATAGGATAGGATAGGATAGAGGATTGGATTGGATAGAGGATAGGATATAGGATTGGATAGGATAGAGGATAGGATACGATAGTGGATAGGATAGAGGATAGGATAGGGTAGAGGATATTATAGGATAGAGGATAGGATAGGATAGGATAGAGTATAGGATAGGATAGAGGGTACGATTTTATAGAGGATATTATAGGATAGAGGAAACGATAGGGTATTGGATAGGATAGAGCATAGGATAAAGAATAGGATAGGATAGAGGATAGGATAGGGGATTGGATAGGATGAAGGATAGGATAGGATAGAGGATAGGATAGGATAGAGGATAGGATAGGATAGAGGATAGGATACGATAGAAGATAGGATAGGATAGAGGATAGGATAGGGGATTGGATAGGATAGAGTATAGGATAGGATAGGATAGAGGATACGATATTATAGAGGATAGGATAGGATAGAGGATAGGATCGGATAGAGGATAGGATAGGGGATTGGATAGGATAGAGGAAAGGATAGGATAGAGGATAGGATAGGATAGCGGATAGGATAGGGGATTGGATAGGATAGAGAATAGGATAGGATGGATGATATTAAGGATAGAGGACAGGATAGGATAGAGGATACGATATTATAGAGGAGAGGATCGAATAGAGGAAAGGATAGCTTATAGGATAGGATAGAGTATAGAATAGGATAGAGGATATGATAGGATAGAGGATAGAATAGGATTGAGGATAGGATAGGATAGAGGATACGATATTATAGTGGAGAGGATCGAATAGAGGATATGATAGCGGATAGGATAGGATAGAGGATATGATAGGATAGGATCGAGGATTGGATTGGATAGAGGATAGGATATAGGATTGGATAGGATAGAGCATAGGATACGATAGTGGATAGGATAGAGGATAGGATAGAATAGAGGATAGGATAGGATACAGGATAGGGTAGGATAGAGGATAGGATAGGATAGAGGATAGGATAGGATAGAGGATTGGAATGGATAGAGGATAGGATATAGGATTGGATAGGATAGAAGATAGGATACGATAGTGGATAGGATAGAGGATAGCATAGGATAGAGGATAGGATAGAGGATAGGATAGGATAGAGGATAGGATAGGATAGGATAGAGGATTGGATTGGATAGAGGATAGGATATAGGATTGGATAGGATAGAGGATAGGATACGATAGTGGATAGGATAGAGGATAGGATAGGATAGAGGATAGGATAGGGTAGAGGATATCATAGGATAGAGGATAGGATAGGATAGGATAGAGTATAGGATAGGATAGAGGTTACGATATTATAGAGGATATTATAGGATAGAGGAAACGATAGGATATTGGATAGGATAGAGCATAGGATAAAGAATAGGATAGGATAGAGGATAGGATAGGGGATTGGATAGCATACGGGTTTGGATAGGATAGAGGATAGGATACGATAGAGGATAGAATAGGATTGAGGATAGGATAGGATAGAGGATACGATATTATAGTGGAGAGGATCGAATAGAGGATAGGATAGCGGATAGGATAGGATAGAGTATTGAATAGGATAGAGGATAGAATAGGATAGAGGATAGAATAGGATTGAGGATAGGATAGGATAGAGGAAAGGATAGGATAGAGGATAGGATAGGATTGAGGATAGGATAGGATAGAGGATAGGATAGAGGATAGGATAGAGGATAGGATAGAGGATAGGATAGGGGATAGGATAGAGGATTGGATAGGATAGAGGATAGGATAGGATAGAGGATAGGATCGGATAGCGGATAGAATAGGATATAGGATTGGATAGGATGAAGGATAGGATAGGATAGAGGATAGGATAGGAAAGAGGATAGGATCGGATAGCGGATAGAATAGGATATAGGATTGGATAGGATAAAGGATAGGATAGGATAGAGGATAGGATAGGATAGAGGATAGGATAGGATAGAGGATAGGATAGGATAGAGGATAGGATAGGATAGAGGATAGGATAGGATAGAGGATAGGATAGGATAGAAGATAGGATAGGATAGAGGATAGGATAGGATAGAGGATAGGATAGGATAGAGGATAGGATAGGATAGCATAGGATAGAGGATAGGACAGAGGATAGGATAGGATAGAGGATAGTGTAGGAATGAGGATAGGATAGGATAGAGGATAGGATAGGATAGAGGATAGGATAGGATAGAACGTAGAATAGGATAGAGGATAGGGTAGGATAGAGGATACGATATGATAGAGGATAGGATAGGATAGAGGGTAGGATATAGGATTGGATAGGATAGAGGGTAGGATATAGGATTGGATAGGATAGAGGATAGGATACGATAGTGGATAGGATAGAGGATAGCATAGGATAGAGGATAGGATAGAGGATAGGATAGGATAGAAGATAGGATAGGATAGGATAGAGGATTGGATTGGATAGAGGATAGGATATAGGATTGGATAGGATAGAGGATAGGATACGATAGTGGATAGGATAGAGGATAGGATAGGGTAGAGGATATTATAGGATAGAGGATAGGATAGGATAGGATAGAGTATAGGATAGGATAGAGGGTACGATATTATAGAGGATATTATAGGATAGAGGAAACGATAGGGTATTGGATAGGATAGAGCATAGGATAAAGAATAGGATAGGATAGAGGATAGGATAGGGGATTGGATAGCATACGGGATTGGATAGGATAGAGGATAGGATACGACAGAGGATAGGATAGGATGGAGGATAGAATACGATAGAAGATAGGATAGGATAGGGGATTGGATAGGATAGAGTATAGGATAGGATAGGATAGAGGATACGATATTATAGAGGATAGGATAGGATAGAGGATAGGATCGGATAGAGGATAGGATAGGGGATTGGATAGGATAGAGGAAAGGATAGGATAGAGGATAGGATAGGATAGCGGATAGGATAGGGGATTGGATAGGATAGAGAATAGGATAGGATGGATTATATTAAGGATAGAGGACAGGATAGGATAGAGGATACGATATTATAGAGGAGAGGATCGAATAGAGGAAAGGATAGCTTATAGGATAGGATAGAGTATAGAATAGGAAAGAGGATATGATAGGATAGAGGATTGAATAGGATTGAGGATAGGATAGGATAGAGGATACGATATTATAGTGGAGAGGATCGAATAGAGGATAGGATAGCGGATATGATAGGATAGAGGATATGATAGGATAGGATAGAGGATAGGATAGGATCGGATAGAGCATAGTATAGGGGATTGGATAGGATACGATAGTGGATAGGATAGAGGATAGCATAGGATAGAGGATAGGGTAGGATAGAGGATAGGATAGGATAGAGGATAGGATAGGATAGAGGATTGGATTGGATAGAGGATAGGATATAGGATTGGATAGGATAGAAGATAGGATACGATAGTGGATAGGATAGAGGATAGCATAGGATAGAGGATAGGATAGAGGATAGGATAGGATAGGATAGAGGATAGGATAGGATAGGATAGAGGATTGGATTGGATAGAGGATAGGATATAGGATTGGATAGGATAGAGGATAGGATACGATAGTGGATAGGATAGAGGATAGGATAGGATAGAGGATATTATAGGATAGAGGATAGGATAGGATAGGATAGAGTATAGGATAGGATAGAGGTTACGATATTATAGAGGATATTATAGGATAGAGGAAACGATAGGGTATTGGATAGGATAGAGCATAGGATAAAGAATAGGATAGGATAGAGGATAGGATAGGGGATTGGATAGCATACGGGTTTGGATAGGATAGAGGATAGGATACGATAGAGGATAGAATAGGATTGAGGATAGGATAGGATAGAGGATACGATATTATAGTGGAGAGGATCGAATAGAGGATAGGATAGCGGATAGGATAGGATAGAGTATTGAATAGGATAGAGGATAGGATAGGATAGAGGATAGAATAGGATTGAGGATAGGATAGGATAGAGGAAAGGATAGGAATGAGGATAGGATAGGATAGAGGATATGATAAGATAGATACACGGATAGGATCGGATAGAACATAGAATAGGATCGAGGATAATATAGGATAGAGGATAGGACAGGATAGCGGATAGGATAGGATATAGGATTGTATAGGCTAGAGGATAGGATATAATGGAGGATAGGATAGGATAGCGGATAGGATAGGATTGAGGATAGGATAGGATAGAGGATAGGATAGGATGGAAGATAGGAGACGATAGAGGATATGATAGAGGATAGTATAGGATAGAGGACAGGAGACGATAGAGGATAGGATAGGATAGAGGATAGGATACGATAGTGGATAGGATAGAGGATAGGATAGGATAGGGGACAGGATAGAGGATTGTATAGAATAGGTGATATTATAAGATAGAGGATAGGACAGGATAGCGGATAGGATAGGATAGGATAGAGAATAGGATAGGATAGTGGATAATATAGGATAAAGGAGACCATAGACGATAAGATAGGATAGAGGATAGGATACGATAGAGGATAGGATAGGATAGCGGATAGAATAGGATATAGGATTGGATAGGATAGAGGATAGGATAGGAATGAGGATAGGATAGGATAGAGGATACTACATAGGTTTGAATAGGATAGAGTATAGGATAGGATAGAGGATAGGATAGGATAGAGGATAGGATCGAGGATAGGAGACGATAGAGGATATGATAGAGGATAGTATAGGATAGAGGACAGGAGACGATAGAGGATAGGATAGGATAGAGGATAGGATACGATAGTGGATAGGATAGAGGATAGGATAGGATAGGGGACAGGATGTAGGATTTTATAGAATAGGTGATATTATAAGATAGAGGATAGGACAGGATAGCGGATAGGATAGGATATAGGATTGGATAGGCTAGAGGATAGGATAGGATGGAGGATAGGATAGGATAGCGGATAGGATAGGATTGAGGATAGGATAGGATAGAGGATAGGATAGGATGGAATATAGGATAGGATATAGAATAGGATACGATAGAGTATAGGACGTAGGATTTGATAGGATAGAGGATAGGATACGATAGAGGATAGGATAGGATAGAGGATAGGATAGAGGATAGGATAGAGGATAGGATAGAGGATAGGATAGGGGATGGATAGGATAGTTGATACGATAGGATAGAGAATAGGATAGGGGATTGGATAGGATAGAGGATAGGATAGGATAGGATTGAGAATAGGATACGATAGAGTATAGGACATAGGATTGGATAGAGGATAGGATAGGATAGAGGATAGCATAGGATAGAGGATAGGATAGGATAGAGGATAGGATAGGATAGAGGAAAGGATAGAGGATAGGATGGAGGATAGGATAGGATAGAGGATAGGATAGGATAGAGGATAGGATAGGATAGAGGAAAGGATAGGATAGGATAGAGGATAGGATAGGATAGAGGATAGGATAGGATAGAGGAAAGGATAGGATAGGATAGAGGATAGGATAGGATAGAGGATAGGATAGGATAGAGGATAGGATAGGATAGAGGATAGGATAGGATAGAGGATAGGATATTATAGAGGATTGGATAGGATAGAGGAAAGGATAGGATAGGGGATTGGATAGGATAGAGGATAGGAGACGATATAGGATATGATAGAGGATAGTATAGGATAGAGGACAGGAGACGATAGAGGATAGGATAGGATAGGATAGAGGATAGGATAGGATCGAGGATTGGATTGGATAGAGGATAGGATATAGGATTGGATAGGATAGAGGATAGGATACGATAGTGGATAGGATAGGAGATAGGATAGGATAGAGGATAGGATAGGATAGAGGATAGGATAGGATTGAGGATAGGATAGGATAGTGGATAGTATAGAGGATAGGATAGAGGATAGTGTAGGGGATAGAATAGAGGATTGGATAGGATAGAGGATAGGATAGGATAGAGGATAGGATAGGATAGAGGATAGGATAGGATAGAGGATAGGATAGGATAGAGGATAGGATAGGATAAAGGATAGGATAGGATTGAGGATAGGATAGGATAGTGGATAGTATAGAGGATAGGATAGAGGATAGTGTAGGGGATAGAATAGAGGATTGGATAGGATAGAGGATAGGATAGGATAGAGGATAGGCTAGGATAGAGGATAGGATAGGTTAGCGGATAGGATAGGATAGAGGATAGGATAGGATAGAGGATTGGATTAGATAGAGGATAGGATATTGGATTGGATAGGATAGAGGATAGGATACGATAGTGGATAGGATAGAGGATAGGATAGGATAGGGGATAGGATAGAGGATTGTATAGAATAGGTGATATTATAAGATAGAGGATAGGACAGGATAGCGGATAGGATAGGATATAGGATTGTATAGGCTAGAGGATAGGATAGGATGGAGGATAGGATAGGATAGCGGATAGGATAGGATTGAGGATAGGATAGGATAGAGGATAGGATAGGATGGAAGATAGGATAGGATATAGAATAGGATACGATAGAGTATAGGACATAGGATTAGATAGGGTAGAGGATAGGATAGGATAGAGGATAGGATAGAGGATAGGATAGGGGATGGATAGGATAGTTGATACGATAGGGTAGAGAATAGGATAGGGGATTGGATAGGATAGAGGATAGAATAGGATAGGATAGAGAATAGGATAGGATAGTGGATAATATAGGATAAAGGAGACCATAGACGATAAGATAGGATAGAGGATAGGATACGACAGAGGATAGGATAGGAAAGCGGATAGGATAGGATATAGGATTGGATAGGATAGAGGACAGGATAGGCGATTGGATAGGATAGAGGATATGATAGGATAGGATAGAGAATAGGATAGGATAGAGGATAGGATAGGATAGAGGATAGGACAGGATAGAGGACAGGATAGAGGATAGAATAGAGGATAGGATAGAGGATAGGATAGGATAATGGATACGATAGGATAGAGGATAGGATAGGATAGAGGATAGGATAGGATAGAGGATAGGATAGGATAGCGGATAGGATAGGATAGAGGATAGGATAGGATAGAGGATTGGATTAGATAGAGGATAGGATATTGGATTGGATAGGATAGAGGATAGGATACGATAGTGGATAGGATAGAGGATAGGATAGGATAGGGGATAGGATAGAGGATTGTATAGAATAGGTGATATTATAAGATAGAGGATAGGACAGGATAGCGGATAGGATAGGATATAGGATTGTATAGGCTAGAGGATAGGATAGGATGGAGGATAGGATAGGATAGCGGATAGGATAGGATTGAGGATAGGATAGGATAGAGGATAGGATAGGATGGAAGATAGGATAGGATATAGAATAGGATACGATAGAGTATAGGACATAGGATTAGATAGGATAGAGGATAGGATAGGATAGAGGATAGGATAGAGGATAGGATAGGGGATGGATAGGATAGTTGATACGATAGGGTAGAGAATAGGATAGGGGATTGGATAGGATAGAGGATAGAATAGGATAGGATAGAGAATAGGATAGGATAGTGGATAATATAGGATAAAGGAGACCATAGACGATAAGATAGGATAGAGGATAGGATACGACAGAGGATAGGATAGGAAAGCGGATAGGATAGGATATAGGATTGGATAGGATAGAGGACAGGATAGGCGATTGGATAGGATAGAGGATATGATAGGATAGGATAGAGAATAGGATAGGATAGAGGATAGGATAGGATAGAGGATAGGACAGGATAGAGGACAGGATAGAGGATAGAATAGAGGATAGGATAGAGGATAGGATAGGATAATGGATACGATAGGATAGAGGATAGGATAGGATAGAGGATAGGAGAGGATAGGGGATAGGAGAGGGTAGAGAATAGAATAGGATGGAGGATAGGATAGGATAGAGGATAGGATAGGATAGAGGATAGGATAGGATTGAGGATAGGATAGGATAGAGGATAGGATAGAGGATAGGATAGAGGATAGGATAGAGGATAGGATAGGGGATAGGATAGAGGATTGGATAGGATAGAGGATAGGATAGGATAGAGGATAGGATCGGATAGCGGATAGAATAGGATATAGGATTGGATAGGATGAAGGATAGGATAGGATAGAGGATAGGATAGGATAGAGGATAGGATCGGATAGCGGATAGAATAGGATATAGGATTGGATAGGATGAAGGATAGGATAGGATAGAGGATAGGATAGGATAGAGGATAGGATAGGATAGAGGATAGGATAGGATAGAGGATAGGATAGGATAGAGGATAGGATAGGATAGAGGATGGGATAGGATAGAGGATAGGATAGGATAGAGGATAGGATAGGATAGCATAGGATAGAGGATGGGACAGAGGATAGGATAGGATAGAGGATAGTTTAGGAATGAGGATAGGATAGGATAGAGGATAGGATAGGATAGAAGATAGGATAGGATAGAACATAGAATAGGATAGAGGATAGGGTAGGATAGAGGATACGATATGATAGAGGATAGGATAGGATAGAGGGTAGGATATAGGATTGGATAGGATAGAGGATAGGATACGATAGTGGATAGGATAGAGGATAGCATAGGATAGAGGATAGGATAGAGGATAGGATAGGATAGAAGATAGGATAGGATAGGATAGAGGATTGGATTGGATAGAGGATAGGATATAGGATTGGATAGGATAGAGGATAGGATACGATAGTGGATAGGATAGAGGATAGGATAGGGTAGAGGATATTATAGGATAGAGGATAGGATAGGATAGGATAGAGTATTGGATAGGATAGAGGGTACGATATTATAGAGGATATTATAGGATAGAGGAAACGATAGGGTATTGGATAGGATAGAGCATAGGATAAAGAATAGGATAGGATAGAGGATAGGATAGGGGATTGGATAGCATACGGGATTGGATAGGATAGAGGATAGGATACGATAGAGGATAGGATAGGATAGAGGATAGGATACGATAGAAGATAGGATAGGATAGAGGATAGGATAGGGGATTGGATAGGATAGAGTATAGGATAGGATAGGATAGAGGATACGATATTATAGAGGATAGGATAGGATAGAGGATAGGATCGGATAGAGGATAGGATAGGGGATTGGATAGGATAGAGGAAAGGATAGGATAGAGGATAGGATAGGATAGCGGATAGGATAGGGGATTGGATAGGATAGAGAATAGGATAGGATGGATGATATTAAGGATAGAGGACAGGATAGGATAGAGGATACGATATTATAGAGGAGAGGATCGAATAGAGGAAAGGATAGCTTATAGGATAGGATAGAGTATAGAATAGGATAGAGGATATGATAGGATAGAGGATAGAATAGGATTGAGGATAGGATAGGATAGAGGATACGATATTATAGTGGAGAGGATCGAATAGAGGATAGGATAGCGGATAGGATAGGATAGAGGATATGATAGGATAGGATAGAGGATAGGATAGGATCGAGGATTGGATTGGATAGAGGATAGGATATAGGATTGGATAGGATAGAGCATAGGATACGATAGTGGATAGGATAGAGGATAGGATAGGATAGAGGATAGGATCGGATAGCGGTTAGGATAGGGGATTGGATAGGATAGAGGATAGAATAGGATAGAGGATAGGATAGGATCGGATAGAGCATAGTATAGGGGATTGGATAGGATACGATAGTGGATAGGATAGAGGATAGCGTAGGATAGAGGATAGGATAGAGGATAGGATAGGATAGAGGATAGGATAGGATAGAGGATAGGATAGGAATGAGGATAGGATAGGATAGAGGATAGGATAAGATAGATACTCGGATAAGATCGGATAGAACGTAGAATAGGATAGAGGATAATATAGGATAGAGGATAGGATAGGATAGAGGATAGGATAGGATACAGGATAGGGTAGGATAGAGGATAGGATAGGATAGAGGATAGGATAGGATAGAGGATTGGAATGGATAGAGGATAGGATATAGGATTGGATAGGATAGAAGATAGGGTACGATAGTGGATAGGATAGAGGATAGCATAGGATAGAGGATAGGATAGAGGATAGGATAGAGGATAGGATAGAGGATAGGATAGGATAGAGGATAGGATAGGATAGGATAGAGGATTGGATTGGATAGAACGTAGAATAGGATAGAGGATAGGGTAGGATAGAGGATACGATATGATAGAGGATAGGATAGGATAGAGGGTAGGATATAGGATTGGATAGGATAGAGGATAGGATACGATAGTGGATAGGATAGAGGATAGCATAGGATAGAGGATAGGATAGAGGATAGGATAGGATAGAAGATAGGATAGGATAGGATAGAGGATTGGATTGGATAGAGGATAGGATATAGGATTGGATAGGATAGAGGATAGGATACGATAGTGGATAGGATAGAGGATAGGATAGGGTAGAGGATATTATAGGATAGAGGATAGGATAGGATAGGATAGAGTATAGGATAGGATAGAGGGTACGATATTATAGAGGATATTATAGGATAGAGGAAACGATAGGGTATTGGATAGGATAGAGCATAGGATAAAGAATAGGATAGGATAGGGGATTGGATAGGATAGAGTATAGGATAGGATAGGATAGAGGATACGATATTATAGAGGATAGGATAGGATAGAGGATAGGATCGGATAGAGGATAGGATAGGGGATTGGATAGGATAGAGGAAAGGATAGGATAGAGGATAGGATAGGATAGCGGATAGGATAGGGGATTGGATAGGATAGAGAATAGGATAGGATGGATTATATTAAGGATAGAGGACAGGATAGGATAGAGGATACGATATTATAGAGGAGAGGATCGAATAGAGGAAAGGATAGCTTATAGGATAGGATAGAGTATAGAATAGGATAGAGGATATGATAGGATAGAGGATAGAATAGGATTGAGGATAGGATAGGATAGAGGATACGATATTATAGTGGAGAGGATCGAATAGAGTATAGGATAGCGGATAGGATAGGATAGAGGATATGATAGGATAGGATAGAGGATAGGATAGGATCGAGGATTGGATTGGATAGAGGATAGGATATAGGATTGGATAGGATAGGGCATAGGATAAGATAGTGGATAGGATAGAGGATAGGATAGGATAGAGGATAGGATCGGATAGCGGTTAGGATAGGGGATTGGATAGGATAGAGGATAGAATAGGATAGAGGATAGGATAGGATCGGATAGAGCATAGTATAGGGGATTGGATAGGATACGATAGTGGATAGGATAGAGGATAGCATAGGATAGAGGATAGGATAGAGGATAGGATAGGATAGAGGATAGGATAGGAATGAGGATAGGATAGGATAGAGGATAGGATAAGATAGATACTCGGATAAGATCGGATAGAACGTAGAATAGGATTGAGGATAATATAGGATAGAGGATAGGATAGGATAGAGGATAGGATAGGATACAGGATAGGGTAGGATAGAGGATAGGATAGGATAGAGGATAGGATAGGATAGAGGATTGGATTGGATAGAGGATAGGATATAGGATTGGATAGGATAGAAGATAGGATACGATAGTGGATAGGATAGAGGATAGCATAGGATAGAGGATAGGATAGAGGATAGGATAGGATAGGATAGAGGATAGGATAGGATAGGATAGAGGATTGGATTGGATGGAGGATAGGATATAGGATTGGATAGGATAGAGGATAGGATACGATAGTGGATAGGATAGAGGATAGGATAGGATAGAGGATAGGATAGGATAGACCATATTATAGGATAGAGGATAGGATAGGATAGGATAGAGTATAGGATAGGATAGAGGTTACGATATTATAGAGGATATTATAGGATAGAGGAGACGATAGGGTATTGGATAGGATAGAGCATAGGATAAAGAATAGGATAGGATAGAGGATAGGATAGGGGATTGGATAGCATACGGGTTTGGATAGGATAGAGGATAGGATACGATAGAGGATAGAATAGGATAGCGGATAGGATAGGATAGAGTATTGAATAGGATAGAGTATAGGATAGGATAGAGGATAGAATAGGATTGAGGATAGGATAGGATAGAGGATAGGATAGAGGATAGGATAGAGGATAGGATAGGGGATGGATAGGATAGTTGATACGATAGGATAGAGAATAGGATAGGGGATTGGATAGGATAGAGGATAGGATAGGATAGGATAGATAATAGGATAGGATAGTGGATAATATAGGATAAAGGAGACCATATACGATAAGATAGGATAGAGGATAGGATACGATAGAGGATAGGATAGGATAGCGGATAGGATAGGATATAGGATTGGAGAGGATAGAGGATAGGATAGGGGATTGGATAGGATAGAGGATATGATAGGATAGGATAGAGAATAGGATAGGATAGAGGATAGGACAGGATAGAGGACAGGATAGAGGATAGAATACAGGATAGGATAGAGGATAGGATAGGATAGAGGATAGGATAGGATAGGATACAGGATAGGATAGGATAGAGGATAGGATAGGATAGAGGATAGAGGATAGGATAGGATAGAGGATAGGATAGGATAGAGGATAGGATAGGATAGATGGTAGGATAGGATAGAGGATAGGATAGGATAGAGGATAGGATAGGATAGAGGACAGGATAGGATAGAGGATAGGATAGGATAGAGGATAGGATAGGATAGAGGATAGGATACGATAGAGGATAGGATAGGATAGAGGATAGGATATTATAGAGGATAGGATAGGATAGAGGATAGGATCGGATAGAGGATAGGATAGGGGATTGGATAGGATAGAGGATAGGATAGGATAGAGGATAGGATAGGATAGCGGATAGGATAGGGTAGAGTATAGAATAAGATAGAGGATAGGATACGATCGGATAGAGCATAGGATAGGGGATTGTATAGGATAGAGGGTAGGATAGGATAGCGGATAGGATAGCATATAGGATTGGATAGGATAGGGGATAGGATAGGATAAAGGGTAGGATAGGATAGAGGATAGAATAGGATAGAGGATAGGATAGGATAGAGGATAGGATAGGATATAGGATTGGATAGGATGGATGATAGGATACGATAGAGGATAGGATAGGATAGAGGATAGGATAGGGGATTGGATAGGATAGAGGATAGGAGAGGATATAGGATAGGATAGGATAGAGTATAGGATAGGATAGAGGATAGGATAGGATAGAGGATAGGATAGGATAGATAATAGGATAGGATCGAGTATAGAATAGGATAGAGGATATGATAGGATAGAGGATAGGATAGGATTGAGGATAGGATAGGATAGAGTAAAGGATAGGATAGAGGTTCGGATAGGTGATTGGATAGGATAGAGGGTAGGATAGGATAGCGGATAGGATAGCATATAGGATTGGATAGGATCGGGGATAGGATAGGATAAAAGGTAGGATAGAATAGAGGATAGAATAGGATAGAGTAAAGGATAGGATAGAGGTTCGGATAGGTGATTCGATAGGATAGAGGGTAGGATAGGATAGCGGATAGGATAGCATATAGGATTGGATAGGATCGGGGATAGGATAGGATAAAGGGTAGGATAGGATAGAGGATAGAATAGGATAGAGGATAGGATACGATCGGATAGAGCATAGGATAGGGGATTGGATAGGATAGAGGGTAGGATAGGATAGCGGATAGGATAGCATATAGGATTGGATAGGATAGGGGATTGTATAGGATAGAGGACAGGAGACGATAGAGGATAGTATAGGATAGAGGATAGGATAGGATAGAGGATAGGATAGGATATAGGATTGGATAGGATAGAGGATAGGATACGATAGAGGATAGGATAGGATAGAGGATAGGATTGGATAGAGGATAGGATCGGATAGAGGATAGCATAGGGGATTGGATAGGATAGACAATTGGAGACGATAGAGGATAGGATAGGGGATTTTATAGGATAGAGAATAGGGGACGATAGAGGATAGGATAGGGTATTGTATAGGATAGTGGACAGGAGACGATAGAAGATAGGATAGAGGATTGTATAGGATAGAGGACAGGAGACGATAGAGGATAGGATAGGATAGAGGATAGGATAGGATAGGATACAGGATAGGATAGGATAGAGGATAGGATAGGATAGAGGATAGAGGATACGATAGGATAGAGGATAGGGTAGGATAGAGGATAGGATAGGATAGATGGTAGGATAGAATAGAGGATAGGATAGGATAGAGGATAGGATAGGATAGAGGACAGGATAGGATAGAGGATAGGATTGGATAGAGGATAGGATAGGATAGAGGATAGGATAGGATAGAGGATAGGATATTATAGAGGATAGGATAGGATAGAGGATAGGATCGGATAGAGGATAGGATAGGGGATTGGATAGGATAGAGGATAGGATAGGATAGAGGATAGAGGATAGGATAGGATAGCGGATAGGATATTGTAGAGTATAGAATAGGATAGAGGATAGGATTGGATAGAGGATAGGATAGGATAGAGGATAGGGTAGAGGATAGGATAGAGGATTGGATAGGATAGGGGATATTATAGGATAGAGGATAGGGCAGGATAGCGGATAGGATAGGATATAGGATACGAAATTATAGAGGATAGGATATGATAGAGGATAGCATCGGATAGCGGATAGGATAGGGGATTGGATAGGATAGAGGATAGAATAGGATAGAGGATAGGATACGATCGGATAGAGCATAGGATAGGGGATTGGATAGGATAGAGGGTAGGATAGGATAGCGGATAGGATAGCATATAGGATTGGATAGGATAGGGGATAGGATAGGATAAAGGGTAGGATAGGATAGAGGATAGAATAGGATAGAGGATAGGATAGGATAGAGGATAGGATAGGATATAGGATTGGATAGGATAGATGATAGGATACGATAGAGGATAGGATAGGATAGTGGATAATATAGGATAAAGGAGACCATATACGATAAGATAGGATAGAGGATAGGATACGATAGAGGATAGGATAGGATAGCGGATAGGATAGGATATAGGATTGGAGAGGATAGAGGATAGGATAGGGGATTGGATAGGATAGAGGATATGATAGGATAGGATAGAGAATAGGATAGGATAGAGGATAGGACAGGATAGAGGACAGGATAGAGGATAGAATACAGGATAGGATAGAGGATAGGATAGGATAGAGGATAGTATAGGATAGGATACAGGATAGGATAGGATAGAGGATAGGATAGGATAGAGGATAGAGGATAGGATAGGATAGAGGATAGGATAGGATAGAGGATAGGATAGGATAGATGGTAGGATAGGATAGAGGATAGGATAGGATAGAGGATAGGATAGGATAGAGGACAGGATAGGATAGAGGATAGGATAGGATAGAGGATAGGATAGGATAGAGGATAGGATACGATAGAGGATAGGATAGGATAGAGGATAGGATATTATAGAGGATAGGATAGGATAGAGGATAGGATCGGATAGAGGATAGGATAGGGGATTGGATAGGATAGAGGATAGGATAGGATAGAGGATAGGATAGGATAGCGGATAGGATAGGGTAGAGTATAGAATAAGATAGAGGATAGGATACGATCGGATAGAGCATAGGATAGGGGATTGTATAGGATAGAGGGTAGGATAGGATAGCGGATAGGATAGCATATAGGATTGGATAGGATAGGGGATAGGATAGGATAAAGGGTAGGATAGGATAGAGGATAGAATAGGATAGAGGATAGGATAGGATAGAGGATAGGATAGGATTGAGGATAGGATAGGATAGAGTAAAGGATAGGATAGAGGTTCGGATAGGTGATTGGATAGGATAGAGGGTAGGATAGGATAGCGGATAGGATAGCATATAGGATTGGATAGGATCGGGGATAGGATAGGATAAAGGGTAGGATAGGATAGAGGATAGAATAGGATAGAGTAAAGGATAGGATAGAGGTTCGGATAGGTGATTCGATAGGATAGAGGGTAGGATAGGATAGCGGATAGGATAGCATATAGGATTGGATAGGATCGGGGATAGGATAGGATAAAGGGTAGGATAGGATAGAGGATAGAATAGGATAGAGGATAGGATACGATCGGATAGAGCATAGGATAGGGGATTGGATAGGATAGAGGGTAGGATAGGATAGCGGATAGGATAGCATATAGGATTGGATAGGATAGGGGATTGTATAGGATAGAGGACAGGAGACGATAGAGGATAGTATAGGATAGAGGATAGGATAGGATAGAGGATAGGATAGGATATAGGATTGGATAGGATAGAGGATAGGATACGATAGAGGATAGGATAGGGGATTTTATAGGATAGAGAATAGGAGACGATAGAGGATTGTATAGGATAGAGGACAGGAGACGATAGAGGATAGGATAGGATAGAGGATAGGATAGGATAGGATACAGGATAGGATAGGATAGAGGATAGGATAGGATAGAGGATAGAGGATACGATAGGATAGAGGATAGGGTAGGATAGAGGATAGGATAGGATAGATGGTAGGATAGAATAGAGGATAGGATAGGATAGAGGATAGGATAGGATAGAGGACAGGATAGGATAGAGGATAGGATTGGATAGAGGATAGGATAGGATAGAGGATAGGATAGGATAGAGGATAGGATATTATAGAGGATAGGATAGGATAGAGGATAGGATCGGATAGAGGATAGGATAGGGGATTGGATAGTATAGAGGATAGGATAGGATAGAGGATAGAGGATAGGATAGGATAGCGGATAGGATAGGGTAGAGTATAGAATAGGATAGAGGATAGGATTGGATAGAGGATAGGATAGGATAGAGGATAGGGTAGAGGATAGGATAGAGGATTGGATAGGATAGGGGATATTATAGGATAGAGGATAGGGCAGGATAGCGGATAGGATAGGATATAGGATACGAAATTATAGAGGATAGGATAGGATGGAGGATAGCATCGGATAGCGGATAGGATAGGGGATTGGATAGGATAGAGGATAGAATAGGATAGAGGATAGGATACGATCGGATAGAGCATAGGATAGGGGATTGGATAGGATAGAGGGTAGGATAGGATAGCGGATAGGATAGCATATAGGATTGGATAGGATAGGGGATAGGATAGGATAAAGGGTAGGATAGGATAGAGGATAGAATAGGATAGAGGATAGGATAGGATAGAGGATAGGATAGGATATAGTATTGGATAGGATAGAGGATAGGATACGATAGAGGATAGGATAGGATAGATGATAGGATAGGGGATTGGATAGGATAGAGGATAGGAGAGGATATAGGATAGGATAGGATAGAGTATAGGATAGGATAGAGGATAGAATAGGATATAGGATAGGATAGGATAGAGTATAGGATAGGATAGAGGATAGGATAGGATAGAGGATAGGATAGGATAGATAATAGGATAGGATCGAGTATAGAATAGGATAGAGGATAGGATAGGATAGAGGATAGGATAGGGGATTGGATAGGATAGAGGATAGGATAGGATAGAGGAGAGGATAGGATAGCGGATAGGATAGGGTAGAGTATAGAATAGGATAGAGGATAGGATTGGATATAGGATAGGATAGGATAGAGGATAGGGTAGAGGATAGGATAGAGGATTGGATAGAATAGGGGATATTATAGGATAGAGGATAGGTCAGGATAGCGGATAGGATAGGATATAGGATACGAAATTATAGAGGATAGGATAGGATAGCGGATAGCATCGGATAGCGGATAGGATAGGGGATTGGATAGGATAGAGGATAGAATAGGATAGAGGATAGGATACGATCGGATAGAGCATAGGATAGGGGATTGGATAGGATAGATGGTAGGATAGGATAGCGGATAGGATAGCATATAGGATTGGATAGGATAGGTGATAGGATAGGATAAAGGGTAGGATAGGATAGAGGATAGGATAGGATAGATAATAGGATAGGATCGAGTATAGAGTAGGATAGAGGATATGATAGGATAGAGGATAGGATAGGATTGAGGATAGGATAGGATAGAGTAAAGGATAGGATAGAGGTTCGGATAGGTGATTGGATAGGATAGAGGGTAGGATAGGATAGCGGATAGGATAGCATATAGGATTGGATAGGATCGGGGATAGGATAGGATAAAGGGTAGGATAGGATAGAGGATAGAATAGGATAGAGTAAAGGATAGGATAGAGGTTCGGATAGGTGATTCGATAGGATAGAGGGTAGGATAGGATAGCGGATAGGATAGCATATAGGATTGGATAGGATCGGGGATAGGATAGGATAAAGGGTAGGATAGGATAGAGGATAGAATAGGATAGAGGATAGGATACGATCGGATAGAGCATAGGATAGGGGATTGGATAGGATAGAGGGTAGGATAGGGTAGCGGATAGGATAGCATATAGGATTGGATAGGATAGGGGATTGTATAGGATAGAGGACAGGAGACGATAGAGGATAGTATAGGATAGAGGATAGGATAGGATAGAGGATAGGATAGGATATAGGATTGGATAGGATAGAGGATAGGATACGATAGAGGATAGGATAGGATAGAGGATAGGATTGGATAGAGGATAGGATCGGATAGAGGATAGCATAGGGGATTGGATAGGATAGACAATTGGAGACGATAGAGGATAGGATAGGGGATTTTATAGGATAGAGAATAGGAGACGATAGAGGATAGGATAGGGTATTGTA
Organism: Halictus rubicundus; assembly: GCF_050948215.1. NCBI lineage: Eukaryota > Metazoa > Arthropoda > Insecta > Hymenoptera > Halictidae > Halictus > Halictus rubicundus. Next base: position 216,986 of record NW_027488715.1, on the reverse strand, counting down.
TAGGATAGTGGACAGGAGACGATAGAAGATAGGATAGAGGATTGTATAGGATAGAGGACAGGAGACGATAGAGGATAGGATAGGATAGAGGATAGGATAGGATAGGATACAGGATAGGATAGGATAGAGGATAGAGGATAGGATAGGATAGAGGATACGATAGGATAGAGGATAGGGTAGGATAGAGGATAGGATAGGATAGATGGTAGGATAGAATAGAGGATAGGATAGGATAGAGGATAGGATAGGATAGAGGACAGGATAGGATAGAGGATAGGATTGGATAGAGGATAGGATACGATAGAGGATAGGATAGGATAGAGGATAGGATATTATAGAGGATAGGATAGGATAGAGGATAGGATCGGATAGAGGATAGGATAGGGGATTGGATAGGATAGAGGATAGGATAGGATAGAGGATAGGATAGGATAGCGGATAGGATAGGGTAGAGTATAGAATAAGATAGAGGATAGGATTGGATAGAGGATAGGATAGGATAGAGGATAGGGTAGAGTATAGAATAGGATAGAGGATAGGATTGGATAGAGGATAGGATAGGATAGAGGATAGGATATTATAGAGGATAGGATAGGATAGAGGATAGGATCGGATAGAGGATAGGATAGGGGATTGGATAGGATAGAGGATAGGATAGGATAGAGGATAGGATAGGATAGCGGATAGGATAGGGTAGAGTATAGAATAGGATAGCGGATAGGATTGGATAGAGGATAGGATAGGATAGAGGATAGGGTAGAGGATAGGATAGAGGATTGGATAGGATAGGGGATATTATAGGATAGAGGATAGGGCAGGATAGCGGATAGGATAGGATATAGGATACGAAATTATAGAGGATAGGATAGGATAGAGGACAGGATAGGATAGGATAGAGGATAGAGGATAGGATAGGATAGAGGATAGGATAGGATAGAGGATAGGATAGGATAGAGGATAGGATAGGATAGAGGACAGGAGAGGATAGAGGATAGGATAGGATAGAGGATAGGATAGGATAGAGGATAGGATACGATAGAGGATAGGATAGGATAGAGGATAGGATATTATAGAGGATAGGATAGGATAGAGGATAGGATCGGATAGAGGATAGGATAGGGGATTGGATAGGATAGAGGATAGGATAGGATAGAGGATAGGATAGGATAGCGGATAGGATAGGGTAGAGTATAGAAAAGGATAGAGGATAGGATTGGATAGAGGATAGGATAGGATAGAGGATAGGGTAGAGGATAGGATAGAGGATTGGATAGGATAGGGGATATTATAGGATAGAGGATAGGGCAGGATAGCGGATAGGATAGGATATAGGATACGAAATTATAGAGGATAGGATAGGATAGAGGATAGCGTCGGATAGCGGATAGGATAGGGGATTGGATAGGATAGAGGATAGAATAGGATAGAGGATAGGATACGATCGGATAGAGCATAGGATAGGGGATTGGATAGGATAGAGGGTAGGATAGGATAGCGGATAGGATAGCATATAGGATTGGATAGGATAGGGGATAGGATAGGATAAAGGGTAGGATAGGGTAGAGGATAGAATAGGATAGAGGATAGGATAGGATAGAGGATAGGATAGGATATAGGATTGGATAGGATAGAGGATAGGATACGATAGAGGATAGGATAGGATAGAGGATAGGATTAGGGATTGGATAGGATAGAGGATAGGAGAGGATATAGGATAGGATAGGATATAGGATTGGATAGGACAGAGGATAGGATACGATAGAGGATAGGATAGGATAGGGGATAGGATAGGGGATTGGATAGGATACAGGATAGGATAGGATATAGGATAGGATAGGATAGAGTATAGGATAGGATAGAGGATAGAATAGGATATAGGATAGGATAGGATAGAGTATAGGATAGGATAGAGGATAGGATAGGATAGAGGATAGGATAGGATAGATAATAGGATAGGATCGAGTATAGAATAGGATAGAGGATAGGATAGGATAGAGGATAGGATAGGGGATTGGATAGGATAGAGGATAGGATAGGATAGAGGATAGGATAGGATAGCGGATAGGATAGGGTAGAGTATAGAATAGGATAGAGGATAGGATTGGATAGAGGATAGGATAGGATAGAGTATAGGATAGGATAGAGGATAGGATAGGATAGAGGATAGGATAGGATAGATAATAGGATAGGATCGAGTATAGAATAGGATAGAGGATAGGATGGGATAGAGGATAGGATAGGGGATTGGATAGGATAGAGGATAGGATAGGATAGAGGATAGGATAGGATAGCGGATAGGATAGGGTAGAGTATAGAATAGGATAGAGGATAGGATTGGATAGAGGATAGGATAGGATAGAGGATAGGGTAGAGGATAGGATAGAGGATTGGATAGGATAGGGGATATTATAGGATAGAGTATAGGATAGGATAGAGGATAGGATAGGATAGGATATAGGATTGGATAGGATGAAGGATAGGATAGGATAGAGGATAGGATAGGATAGAGCATAGGATAGGATAGAGGATAGGATAGGATAGAGGATATGATACGATAGAGGATAGGATATTGTAGGATAGAGAACAGGATAGGATGGATGATATTATAGGATAGAGGACAGGATAGGATAGAGGATACGATATTATACAGCAAAGGATCGAATAGAGGAAAGGATAGGGGATTGGATAGGATAGAGGATAGGATAGGACAGAGGATACGATAGAGGATAGGGTAGAGGATAGGATAGAGGATTGGATAGGATAGAGGATATGATAGGGGATTGGATAGGATAGAGGATAGGAGACGATAGAGGATAGGATAGGGGATTGTATAGGATAGAGGACAGGAGACGATAGAGGATAGGATAGGATAGAGGATATGATAGGATAGAGGCTAGGATAGGATAGATTATAGAATAGGATAGAGGATAGGATAAGATAGAGGATAGGATAGGATTGAGGATAGGATACGATAGAGGATAGGATATTGTAGGATAGAGAACAGGATAGGATGGATGGTATTATAGGATAGAGGACAGTATAGGATAGAGGATACGATATTATACAGGAGAGGATCGAGTAGAGGAAAGGATAGGGGGTTGGATAGGATAGAGGATAGGATAGTATAGAGGATAGGATAGAGGATAGGCTAGAGGTTTGGATAGGATAGAGGATAGGATAGGGGATTGGATAGGATAGAGGATAGGAGACTATAGAGGATATTATAGGGGATTGGATAGGATAGAGAATAGGAGACGATAGAGGATAGGATAGGGGATTGTATAGGATAGAGGACAGGAGACGATAGAGGATGGGATAGGATAGAGGATAGGATAGCATACAGTATAGGATAGGATAGAGGATAGGATAGGATAGAGGATAGGACAGGATAGGATAGAGGATTGGATAGGATAGGGGATATTATAGGATAGAGTATAGGATAGGATAGAGGATAGGATAGGATAGAGGATAGGATAGGATAGATAATACGATAGGATCGAGTATAGAATAGGATAGAGGATAGGGTAGGATAGAGGATAGGATAGGGGATTGGATAGGATAGAGGATAGGATAGGATAGGGGATAGGATAGGGGATTGGATAGGATAGAGGATAGGATAGGATATAGGATAGGATAGGATAGAGTATAGGATAGGATAGAGGATAGAATAGGATATAGGATAGGATAGGATAGAGTATAGGATAGGATAGAGGATAGGATAGGATAGAGGATAGGATAGGATAGATAATAGGATAGGATCGAGTATAGAATAGGATAGAGGATAGGGTAGGATAGAGGATAGGATAGAGGATAGGATAGGATATAGGATAGGATAGGATAGAGTATAGGATAGGATAGAGGATAGAATAGGATATAGGATAGGATAGGATAGAGTATAGGATAGGATAGAGGATAGGATAGGATAGAGGATAGGATAGGATAGATAATAGGATAGGATCGAGTATAGAATAGGATAGAGGATAGGATAGGATAGAGGATAGGATAGGATAGAGGATAGGATATAATAGTGGATAGGATAGGATAGATGATAGGATAGGATAGGATAGAGGGTAGGATAGGATAGAGGATAGGATAGGATAGAGGATAGCATCGGATAGCGGATAGGATAGGGGATTGGATAGGATAGAGGATAGAATAGGATAGAGGATAGGATACGATCGGATAGAGCATAGGATAGAGGATAGGATAGAGGATAGGATAGGATAGCGGATAGGGTAGAGGATAGGATAGAGGATTGGATAGGATAGGGGATATTATAGGATAGAGGATAGGGCAGGATAGCGGATAGGATAGGATATAGGATACGAAATTATAGAGGATAGGATAGGATAGCGGATAGCATCGGATAGCGGATAGGATAGGGGATTGGATAGGATAGAGGATAGAATAGGATAGAGGATAGGATAGGATAGAGGATAGGATATTATAGAGGATAGGATAGGATAGAGGATAGGATCGGATAGAGGATAGGATAGGGGATTGGATAGGATAGAGGATAGGATAGGATAGAGGATAGGATAGGATAGCGGATAGGATAGGATAGAGGATAGGATATAATAGTGGATAGGATAGGATAGATGATAGGATAGGATAGGATAGAGGGTAGGATAGGATAGAGGATAGGATAGGATAGAGGATAGCATCGGATAGCGGATAGGATAGGGGATTGGATAGGATAGAGGATAGAATAGGATAGAGGATAGGATACGATCGGATAGAGCATAGGATAGAGGATAGGATAGAGGATAGGATAGGATAGCGGATAGGGTAGAGGATAGGATAGAGGATTGGATAGGATAGGGGATATTATAGGATAGAGGATAGGGCAGGATAGCGGATAGGATAGGATATAGGATACGAAATTATAGAGGATAGGATAGGATAGAGGATAGCATCGGATAGCGGATAGGATAGGGGATTGGATAGGATAGAGGATAGAATAGGATAGAGGATAGGATACGAACGGATAGAGCATAGGATAGGGGATTGGATAGGATAGAGGGTAGGATAGGATAGCGGATAGGATAGCATATAGGATTGGATAGGATAGGGGATTGGATAGGATAAAGGGTAGGATAGGATAGAGGATAGAATAGGATAGAGGATAGGATAGGATAGAGGATAGGATAGGATATAGGATTGGATAGGATAGAGGATAGGATACGATAGAGGATAGGATAGGATAGAGGATAGGATAGGGGATTGGATAGGATAGAGGATAGGAGAGGATATAGGATAGGATAGGATATAGGATTGGATAGGATAGAGGATAGGATACGATAGAGGATAGGATAGGATAGGGGATAGGATAGGGGATTGGATAGGATAGAGGATAGGATAGGATAGAGGATAGGGTTGGATAGAGGATAGGATAGGATAGAGGATAGGGTAGAGGATAGGATAGAGGATTGGATAGGATAGGGGATATTATAGGATAGAGGATAGGATAGGATAGCGGATAGGATAGGGTAGAGTATAGAATAGGATAGAGGATAGGATTGGATAGAGGATAGGATAGGATAGAGGATAGGGTAGAGGATAGGATAGAGGATTGGATAGGATAGGGGATATTATAGGATAGAGGATAGGGCAGGATAGCGGATAGGATAGGATATAGGATACGAAATTATAGAGGATAGGATAGGATAGCGGATAGCATCGGATAGCGGATAGGATAGGGGATTGGATAGGATAGAGGATAGAATAGGATAGAGGATAGGATAGGATAGAGGATAGGATATTATAGAGGATAGGATAGGATAGAGGATAGGATCGGATAGAGGATAGGATAGGGGATTGGATAGGATAGAGGATAGGATAGGATAGAGGATAGGATAGGATAGCGGATAGGATAGGGTAGAGTATAGAATAGGATAGAGGATAGGATTGGATAGAGGATAGGATAGGATAGAGGATAGGGTAGAGGATAGGATAGAGGATTGGATAGGATAGGGGATATTATAGGATAGAGGATAGGGCAGGATAGCGGGTAGGATAGGATATAGGATACGAAATTATAGAGGATAGGATAGGATAGAGGATAGGATAGGATAGGATAGAGGATAGAGGATAGGATAGGATAGAGGATAGGATAGGATAGAGGATAGGATAGGATAGATGGTAGGATAGGATAGAGGATAGGATAGGATAGAGGATAGGATAGGATAGAGGACAGGAGAGGATAGAGGATAGGATAGGATAGAGGATAGGATAGGATAGAGGATAGGATACGATAGACGATAGGATAGGATAGAGGATAGGATATTATAGAGGATAGGATAGGATAGAGTATAGGATCGGATAGAGGATAGGATAAGGGATTGGATAGGATAGAGGATAGGATAGGATAGAGGATAGGATAGGATAGCGGATAGGATAGGGTAGAGTATAGAAAAGGATAGAGGATAGGATTGGATAGAGGATAGGATAGGATAGAGGATAGGGTAGAGGATAGGATAGAGGATTGGATAGGATAGGGGATATTATAGGATAGAGGATAGGGCAGGATAGCGGATAGGATAGGATATAGGATACGAAATTATAGAGGATAGGATAGGATAGAGGATAGCATCGGATAGCGGATAGGATAGGGGATTGGATAGGATAGAGGATAGAATAGGATAGAGGATAGGATACGATCGGATAGAGCATAGGATAGGGGATTGGATAGGATAGAGGGTAGGATAGGATAGCGGATAGGATAGCATATAGGATTGGATAGGATAGGGGATAGGATAGGATAAAGGGTAGGATAGGATAGAGGATAGAATAGGATAGAGGATAGGATAGGATAGAGGATAGGATAGGATATAGGATTGGATAGGATAGAGGATAGGATACGATAGAGGATAGGATAGGATAGAGGATAGGATAGGGGATTGGATAGGATATAGGATAGGAGAGGATATAGGATAGGATAGGATATAGGATTGGATAGGATAGAGGATAGGATACGATAGAGGATAGGATAGGGTAGGGGATAGGATAGGGTATTGGATAGGATAGAGGATAGGATAGGATATAGGATAGGATAGGATAGAGTATAGGATAGGATAGAGGATAGAATAGGATATAGGATAGGATAGGATAGAGTATAGGATAGGATAGAGGATAGGATAGGATAGAGGATAGGATAGGATAGATAATAGGATAGGATCGAGTATAGAATAGGATAGAGGATAGGATAGGATAGAGGATAGGATAGTGGATTGGATAGGATAGAGGATAGGATAGGATAGAGGATAGGATAGGATAGCGGATAGGATAGGGTAGAGTATAGAATAGGATAGAGGATAGGATTGGATAGAGGATAGGATAGGATAGAGGATAGGGTAGAGGATAGGATAGAGGATTGGATAGGATAGGGGATATTATAGGATAGAGGATAGGGCAGGATAGCGGATAGGATAGGATAGAGGATAGGATAGGATAGCGGATAGGATAGGGTAGAGTATAGAATAGGATAGAGGATAGGATTGGATAGAGGATAGGATAGGATAGAGGATAGGGTAGAGGATAGGATAGAGGATTGGATAGGATAGGGGATATTATAGGATAGAGGATAGGGCAGGATAGCGGATAGGATAGGATATTGGATACGAAATTATAGAGGATAGGATAGGATAGCGGATAGCATCGGATAGCGGATAGGATAGGGGATTGGATAGGATAGAGGATAGAATAGGATAGAGGATAGGATACGATCGGATAGAGCGTAGGATAGGGGATTGGATAGGATAGAGGGTAGGATAGGATAGCGGATAGGATAGCATATAGGATTGGATAGGATAGGTGATAGGATAGGATAAAGGGTAGGATAGGATAGAGGATAGGATAGGATATAGGATAGGATAGGATAGAGTATAGGATAGGATAGAGGATAGAATAGGATATAGGATAGGATAGGATAGAGTATAGGATAGGATAGAGGATAGGATAGGATAGAGGATAGGATAGGATAGATAATAGGATAGGATCGAGTATAGAATAGGATAGAGGATAGGATAGGATAGAGGATAGGATAGTGGATTGGATAGGATAGAGGATAGGATAGGATAGAGGATAGGATAGGATAGCGGATAGGATAGGGTAGAGTATAGAATAGGATAGAGGATAGGATTGGATAGAGGATAGGATAGGATAGAGGATAGGGTAGAGGATAGGATAGAGGATTGGATAGGATAGGGGATATTATAGGATAGAGGATAGGGCAGGATAGCGGATAGGATAGGATAGAGGATAGGATAGGATAGCGGATAGGATAGGGTAGAGTATAGAATAGGATAGAGGATAGGATTGGATAGAGGATAGGATAGGATAGAGGATAGGGTAGAGGATAGGATAGAGGATTGGATAGGATAGGGGATATTATAGGATAGAGGATAGGGCAGGATAGCGGATAGGATAGGATATTGGATACGAAATTATAGAGGATAGGATAGGATAGCGGATAGCATCGGATAGCGGATAGGATAGGGGATTGGATAGGATAGAGGATAGAATAGGATAGAGGATAGGATACGATCGGATAGAGCGTAGGATAGGGGATTGGATAGGATAGAGGGTAGGATAGGATAGCGGATAGGATAGCATATAGGATTGGATAGGATAGGTGATAGGATAGGATAAAGGGTAGGATAGGATAGAGGATAGGATAGGATATAGGATAGGATAGGATAGAGTATAGGATAGGATAGAGGATAGGATAGGATAGAGGGTAGGATAGGATAGATAATAGGATAGGATCGAGTATAGAATAGGATAGAGGATAGGATAGGATAGAGGATAGGATAGGGGATTGGATAGGATAGAGGATAGGATAGGATAGAGGATAGGATAGGATAGCGGATAGGATAGGGTAGAGTATAGAATAGGATAGAGGATAGGATTGGATAGAGGATAGGATAGGATAGAGGATAGGGTAGAGGATAGGATAGAGGATTGGATAGGATAGGGGATATTATAGGATAGAAAATAGGGCAGGATAGCGGATATGATAGGATATAGGATACGAAATTATAGAGGATAGGATAGGATAGCGGATAGGATAGCATATAGTATTGGATAGGATAAAGGGTAGGATAGGATAGAGGATAGAATAGGATAGGATACAGGATAGGATAGGATAGAGGATAGGATAGGATAGAGGATAGGATAGGATAGAGGATAGGATAGGATAGAGGATAGGATAGGATAGAGGATAGGATAGGATAGGATAGAAGGTAGGATAGGATAGAGGATAGGATAGGGTAGAGTATAGAATAGGATAGAGGATAGGATTGGATAGAGGATAGGATAGGATAGAGGATAGGGTAGAGGATAGGATAGAGGATTGGATAGGATAGGGGATATTATAGGATAGAGGATAGGGCAGGATAGCGGATTGGATAGGATATAGGATACGAAATTATAGAGGATAGGATAGGATAGAGGATAGCATCGGATAGCGGATAGGATAGGGGATTGGATAGGATAGAGGATAGAATAGGATAGAGGATAGGATACGATCGGATAGAGCATAGGATAGGGGATTGTATAGGATAGAGGGTAGGATAGGATAGCGGATAGGCTAGCATATAGGATTGGATAGGATAGGGGATAGGATAGGATAAAGGGTAGGATAGGATAGAGGATAGAATAGGATAGAGGATAGGATAGGATAACGGATCGGATAGGATATAGCATTGGATAGGATAGAGGATAGGATACGATAGAGGATAGGATAGGATAGAGGATAGGATAGGATAGATAACAGGATAGGATCGAGTATAGAATAGGATAGAGGATAGGATAGGATAGAGGATAGGATAGGATTGAGGATAGGATAGGATAGAGTAAAGGATAGGATAGAGGTTCGGATAGGTGATTGGATAGGATAGAGGGTAGGATAGGATAGCGGATAGGATAGCATATAGGATTGGATAGCATCGGGGATAGGATAGGATAAAGGGTAGGATAGGATAGAGGATAGAATAGGATAGAGTAAAGGATAGGATAGAGGTTCGGATAGGTGATTGGATAGGATAGAGGGTAGGATAGGATAGCGGATAGGATAGCATATAGGATTGGATAGGATCGGGGATAGGATAGGATAAAGGGTAGGATAGGATAGAGGATAGAATAGGATAGAGGATAGGATACGATCCGATAGAGCATAGGATAGGGGATTGGATAGGATAGAGGGTAGGATAGGATAGCGGATAGGATAGCATATAGGATTGGATAGGATAGGGGATTGTATAGGATAGAGGACAGGAGACGATAGAGGATAGTATAGGATAGAGGATAGGATAGGATAGGATACAGGATAGGATAGGATAGAGGATAGGATAGGATAGAGGATAGAGGATACGATAGGATAGAGGATAGGATAGGATAGAGGATAGGATAGGATAGATGGTAGGATAGGATAGAGGATAGGATAGGATAGAGGATAGGATAGGATAGAGGATAGGATAGGATACAGGATAGGATCGGATAGAGGATAGGATAGGGGATTGGATAGGATAGAGGATAGGATAGGATAGAGGATAGGATAGGATAGATGGTAGGATAGGATAGAGGATAGGATAGGATAGAGGATAGGATAGGATAGAGGATAGGATAGGATAGAGGATAGGATAGGATAGAGGATAGGATACGATAGAGGATAGGATAGCATAGAGGATAGGATAGGATAGAGGATAGGATACGATAGAGGATAGGATAGCATAGAGGATAGGATATTATAGAGGATAGGATAGGATAGAGGATAGGATCGGATAGAGGATAGGATAGGGGATTGGATAGGATAGAGGATAGGATAGGATAGAGGATAGGATAGGATAGCGGATAGGATAGGGTAGGGGATAGTATAGGATAGAGGATAGGATAGGATAGAGGATAGGATAGGATAGAGGATAGGATAGGATAGATGGTAGGATAGGATAGAGGATAGGATAGGATAGAGGATAGGATAGGATAGAGGATAGGATAGGATAGAGGATAGGATAGGATAGAGGATAGGATACGATAGAGGATAGGATAGCATAGAGGATAGGATATTATAGAGGATAGGATAGGATAGAGGATAGGATCGGATAGAGGATAGGATAGGGGATTGGATAGGATAGAGGATAGGATAGGATAGAGGATAGGATAGGATAGCGGATAGGATAGGGTAGAGTATAGAATAGGATAGAGGATAGGATTGGATAGAGGATAGGATAGGATAGAGGATAGGGTAGAGGATAGGATTGAGGATTGGATAGGATAGGGGATAGGATAGGATAAAGGGTAGGATAGGATAGAGGATAGAATAGGATAGAGGATAGGATAGGATAGAGGATAGGATAGGATATAGGATTGGATAGGATAGAGGATAGGATACGATAGAGGATAGCATAGGATAGAGGATAGGATAGGGGATTGGATAGGATAGAGGATAGGAGAGGATATAGGATAGGATAGGATATAGGATTGGATAGGATAGAGGATAGGATACGATAGAGGATAGGATAGGATAGGGGATAGGATAGGGGATTGGATAGGATAGAGGATAGGATAGGATATAGGATAGGATAGGATAGAGTATAGAATAGGATAGAGGATATAATAGGATAGAGGATAGGATAGGATAGAGGATAGGATAGTATATAGGATTGGATAGGATAGAGGATAGGATACGATAGAGGATAGGATAGGATAGAGGATAGGATTGGATAGAGGATAGGATCGGATAGAGGATAGGATAGGGGATTGGATAGGATAGACAATTGGAGACGATAGAGGATAGGATAGGGGATTGTATAGGATAGAGAATAGGAGACGATAGAGGATAGGATAGGGTATTGTATAGGATAGTGGACAGGAGACGATAGAGGATAGGATAGAGGATTGTATAGGATAGAGGACAGGAGACGATAGAGGATAGGATAGGATAGAGGATAGGATAGGATAGGATACAGGATAGGATAGGATAGAGGATAGGATAGAGGATAGGATAGAGGATAGGATAGGATAGGATAGAGGATAGAGGATAGAGGATAGGATAGGATAGAGGATAGGATAGGATAGATGGTAGGATAGGATATAGGATTGGATAGGATAGAGGATAGGATACGATAGAGGATAGGATAGGATAGAGGATAGGATAGGGGATTGGATAGGATAGAGGATAGGAGAGGATATAGGATAGGATAGGATATAGGATTGGATAGGATAGAGGATAGGATACGATAGAGGATAGGATAGGATAGGGGATAGGATAGGGGATTGGATAGGATAGAGGATAGTATAGGATATAGGATAGGATAGGATAGAGTATAGGATAGGATAGAGGATAGAATAGGATATAGGCTAGGATAGGATAGAGTATAGGATAGGATAGAGGATAGGATAGGATAGAGGATAGGATAGGATAGATAATAGGATAGGATCGAGTATAGAATAGGATAGAGGATAGGATAGGATAGAGGATAGGATAGGGGATTGGATAGGATAGAGGATAGGGTAGCGGATAGGATAGGATCGAGTATAGAATAGGATAGAGGATAGGATAGGATAGAGGATAGGATAGGGGATTGGATAGGATAGAGGATAGGATAGGATAGAGGATAGGATAGGATAGCGGATAGGATAGGGTAGAGTATAGAATAGGATAGAGGATAGGATTGGATAGAGGATAGGATAGGATAGAGGATAGGGTAGAGGATAGGATAGAGGATTGGATAGGATAGGGGATATTATAGGATAGAGGATAGGGCAGGATAGCGGATATGATAGGATATAGGATACGAAATTATAGAGGATAGGATAGGATAGCGGATAGCATCGGATAGCGGATAGGATAGGGGATTGGATAGGATAGGGGATAGAATAGGATAGAGTATAGGATACGATCGGATAGAGAATAGGATAGGGAATTGGATAGGACAGAGTGTAGGATAGGATAGCGGATAGGATAGCATATAGTATTGGATAGGATAGGGGATAGGATAGGATAAAGGGTAGGATAGGATAGAGGATAGAATAGGATAGGATACAGGATAGGATAGGATAGAGGATAGGATAGGATAGAGGATAGGATAGGATAGAGGATAGGATAGGATAGAGGATAGGACAGGATAGGATAGAGGGTAGGATAGGATAGAGGATAGGATAGGATAGGATACAGGATAGGATAGGATAGAGGATAGGATAGGATAGAGGATAGGATATAATAGTGGATAGGATAGGATAGATGATAGGATAGGATAGGATAGAGGGTAGGATAGGATAGAGGATAGGATAGGACAGAGGATACGATAGAGGATAGGATAGAGGATAGGATAGAGGATTGGATAGGATAGAGGATATGATAGGGGATTGGATGGGATAGAGGATAGGAGACGATAGAGGATAGGATAGGATAGATTATAGAATAGGATAGAGGATAGGATAAGATAGAGGATAGGATAGGATTGAGGATAGGATATTGTAGGATAGAGGACAGGATAGGATGGATGGTATTATAGGATAGAGGGCAGTATAGGATAGAGGATACGATATTATACAGGAGAGGATCGAGTAGAGGAAAGGATAGGGGATTGGATAGGATAGAGGATAGGATAGGATAGAGGATAGGATAGCGGATAGGCTAGAGGATTGGAGAGGATAGAGGATAGGATAGGGGATTGGATAGGATAGAGGATAGGAGACGATAGAGGATATTATAGGGGATTGGATAGGATAGAGAATAGGAGACGATAGAGGATAGGATAGGGGATTGTATAGGATAGAGGACAGGAGACGATAGAGGATAGGATAGGATAGATGATATGATAGCATACAGTATAGGATAGGATAGAGGACAGGATAGGATAGAGGATAGGATAGGATAGGATATAGGATTGGATAGGATGAAGGATAGGATAGGATAGAGGATAGAATAGGATAGAGGATAGGATAAGATAGAGGATAGGATAGGATTGAGGATAGGATACGATAGAGGATAGGATATTGTAGGATAGAGAACAGGATAGGATGGATGGTATTATAGGATAGAGGACAGTATAGGATAGAGGATACGATATTATACAGGAGAGGATCGAGTAGAGGAAAGGATAGGGGATTGGATAGGATAGAGGATAGGAGACGATAGAGGATATTATAGGGGATTGGATAGGATAGAGAATAGGAGACGATAGAGGATAGGATAGGGGATTGTATAGGATAGAGGTCAGGAGACGATAGAGGATAGGATAGGATAGAGGATAGGATAGCATACAGTATAGGATAGGATAGAGGATAGGATAGGATAGAGGATAGGATATGATAGGATAGAGGATTGGATAGGATAGGGTATATTATAGGATAGAGGATAGGGCAGGATAGCGGATATGATAGGATATAGGATACGAAATTATAGAGGATAGGATAGGATAGCGGATAGCATCGGATAGCGGATAGGATAGGGGATTGGATAGGATAGAGGATAGAATAGGATAGAGGATAGGATACGATCGGATAGAGCATAGGATAGGGGATTGGATAGGACAGAGTGTAGGATAGGATAGCGGATAGGATAGCATATAGTATTGGATAGGATAGGGGATAGGCTAGGATAAAGGGTAGGATAGGATAGAGGATAGAATAGGATAGGATACAGGATAGGATAGGATATAGGATAGGATAGGATAGAGGATAGGATAGGATAGAGGATAGGATAGGATAGAGGATAGGATAGGATAGAGGATAGGATAGGATATAGGATAGGATAGGATAGAGTATAGGATAGGATAGAGGATAGGATAGGATATAGGATAGGATAGGATAGAGTATAGGATAGGATAGAGGATATTATAGGGGATTGGATAGGATAGAGGATAGGAGACGATAGAGGATAGGATAGGGGATTGTATAGGATAGAGGACAGGAGACGATAGAGGATACGATAGGATAGAGAATAGGATAGGATAGAGGATAGGATAGGATACAGTATCGGATAGGATAGAGGATAGGATAGGATAGAGGATAGGATAGGATAGAGTATAGGATAGGATAGAGGATAGGATATTATAGAGGATAGGATAGGATAGAGGATAGGATAGGATAGAGGATAGGATAGGATAGAGGATAGGATAGGATAGAGGATAGGATAGGATAGAGGATATGATAGAGGATAGGATAGGGGACTGTATAGGATAGAGGACAGGAGACGATAGAGGATAGGATAGGATAGAGGATAGGATAGCATACAGTATAGGATAGGATAGAGGATAGGATAGGATAGAGGATAGGATAGGATAGAGGATAGGATAGGATAGATTATAGAATAGGATAGAGGATAGGATAAGATAGAGGATAGGATAGGATTGAGGATAGGATAGGATAGAGGAAAGGATAGGATAGAGGATTGGATAGGTTATTGGATAGGATAGAGGATAGGATAGGATAGAGGATAGAATAGGATAGAGGATAGGATACGATCGGATAGAGCATAGGATAGGGGATTGGATAGGACAGAGTGTAGGATAGGATAGCGGATAGGATAGCATATAGTATTGGATAGGATAGGGGATAGGATAGGATAAAGGGTAGGATAGGATAGAGGATAGAATAGGATAGGATACAGGATAGGATAGGATAGAGGATAGGATAGGATAGAGGATAGGATAGGATAGAGGATAGGATAGGATAGAGGATAGAACAGGATAGGATAGAGGGTAGGATAGGATAGAGGATAGGATAGGATAGAGGATAGGATAGGATAGAGGACAGGATAGGATAGAGGATAGGATAGGATAGAGGATAGGATAGGATAGAGGATAGGATAGGATGGCGGATAGGATAGGGTAGAGTATAGAATAGGATAGAGGATAGGATTGGATGGAGGATAGGATAGGATAGAGGATAGGGTAGAGGATAGGATAGAGGATTGGATAGGATAGGGGATATTATAGGATAGAGGATAGGATAGGATAGAGGATAGGATAGGATAGAGTAAAGGATAGGATAGAGGATCGGTCAGGTGATTGGATAGGATAGTGCGTAGGATAGGATAGCGGATAGGATAGCATATAGGATTGGATAGGATAGGGGATAGGATAGGATAAAGGGTAGGATAGGATAGAGGATAGAATAGGATACAGGATAGGATAGGATAACGGATCGGATAGGATACAGGATTGGATAGGATAGAGGATAGGATACGATAGAGGATAGGATAGGATAGGGGATAGGATAGGGGATTGGATAGGATAGAGGATAGGATAGGATATAGGATAGGATAGGATAGAGTATAGGATAGGATAGAGGATAGGATAGGATATAGGATAGGATAGGATAGAGTATAGG
Source organism: Halictus rubicundus (assembly GCF_050948215.1). Taxonomy (NCBI): domain Eukaryota; kingdom Metazoa; phylum Arthropoda; class Insecta; order Hymenoptera; family Halictidae; genus Halictus; species Halictus rubicundus. The sequence goes on along the minus strand of NW_027488715.1, from coordinate 200,651 downwards.
ATAGGATAGAGGATAGGATAGGATGTAGGATAGGATAGGATAGAGTATAGGATAGGATAGAGGATAGGATAGGATAGAGGATATTATAGGGGATTAGATAGGATAGAAGATAGGAGACGATAGAGGATAGGATAGGGGATTGTATAGGATAGAGGACAGGAGACGATAGAGGATAGGATAGGATAGAGGATAGGATAGGATAGAGGATAGGATAGGATAGAGGATAGGATAGGATAGAGGATAGGATAGGATACGGTATAGGATAGGATAGAGGATAGGATAGGATAGAGGATAGGATAGGATAGAGGATAGGATAGGATAGAGGATATGATAGAGGATAGGATAGGGGATTGTATAGGATAGAGGACAGGAGACGATAGAGGATAGGATAGGATAGAGGATAGGATAGCATACAGTATAGGATAGGATAGAGGATAGGATAGGATAGAGGTTAGGATAGGATAGATTATAGAATAGGATAGAGGATAGGATAAGATAGAGGATAGGATAGGATTGAGGCTAGGATAGGATAGAGGAAAGGATAGGATAGATGATTGGATAGGTTATTGGATAGGATAGAGGATAGGATAGGATAGAGGATAGTATAGGATAGAGGATAGGATAGGATAGAGGATAGTATAGGATAGAGGATAGGATAGGATAGAGGATAGGATAGGGGATTGGATAGGATAGAGGATAGGATAGGATAGAGGATAGGATAGGAATGAGGATAGGATAGGAATGAGGATAATATAGGATGGAGGATAGGATAAGATAGAGGCTCGGATAGGATCGGATGGTATATAGAATAGGATAGAGGATAGGATAGGTTAGAGGATAGGATAGGATAGAGGATAGGATAGGATAGAGGATAGGATAGGATAGAGGATATGATAGAGGATAGGATAGGGTAGAGGGTAGGATTGGATAGAGGATAGGATAGGATAGAGGATAGGATAGGATAGAGTATAGAATAGGATGGAGGACAGGATAGGATAGAGGATAGGATAGGATTGAGGATAGGATAGGATAGAGGAAAGGATAGGATAGAGGATCGGATAGGTGATTGGATAGTATAGAGGATAGGATAGGATAGAGGATAGGATAGGATAGCGGATAGGATAGGATATAGGATTGGATAGGATAGAGGATAGGTTAGGATAGAGGATACGAAATTATAGAGGATAGGATAGGATAGAGTATAGCATCGGATAGCGGATAGGATAGGGGATTGGATAGGATAGAGGATAGAATAGGATAGAGGATAGGATACGATCGGATAGAGCATAGGATAGGGGATTGGATAGGATAGAGGGTAGGATAGGATAGCGGATAGGATAGCATATAGGATTGGAAAGGATAGGGGATAGGATAGGATAAAGGGACGGATAGGATAGAGGATAGAATAGGATAGAGGATAGGATTGGATAGAGGGTAGGATAGGATAGAGGATAGGGTAGAGGATAGGATAGAGGATTGGATAGGATAGGGGATATTATAGGATAGAGGATAGGACAGGATAGCGGATAGGATAGGATATAGGATTGGATAGGATAGAGGATAGGTTAGGATAGAGGATACGAAATTATAGAGGATAGGATAGGATAGAGTATAGCATCGGATAGCGGATAGGATAGGGGATTGGATAGGATAGAGGATAGAATAGGATAGAGGATAGGATACGATCGGATAGAGCATAGGATAGGGGATTGGATAGGATAGAGGGTAGGATAGGATAGCGGATAGGATAGCATATAGGATTGGAAAGGATAGGGGATAGGATAGGATAAAGGGTCGGATAGGATAGAGGATAGAATAGGATAGAGGATAGGATAGGATAACGGATCGGATAGGATATAGGATTGGATAGGATAGAGGATAGAATAGGATAGAGGATAGGATAGGATAACGGATCGGATAGGATATAGGATTGGATAGGATAGAGGATAGGATAGGATATAGGATAGGATAGGATAGGATAGATTATAGGATAGGATAGAGGATAGGATAGGATATAGGATAGGATAGGATAGATTATAGGATAGGATAGAGGATAGGATAGGGTAGAGGATAGGATAGGATAGATAATAGGATAGGATCGAGTATAGAATAGGATAGAGGATAGGATAGGATAGAGGATAGGATAGGATTGAGGATAGGATAGGATAGAGTAAAGGATAGGATAGAGGATCGGATACGTGACTGGATAGGATAGAGGATAGGATAGGATAGAGGATAGGATAGGATAGAGGATAGGATAGGATAGAGGATAGGATAGGATAGAGGATAGGATAGGATAGAGGATAGGATAGGATAGAGGATAGGATAGGATAGAGGATAGGATAGGATAGAGGATAGGATAGGATAGAGGATAGGATAGGATAGAGGATAGGATAGGATAGAGGATAGGATAGGATAGAGGATAGGATAGGATAGAGGATAGGATAGGATAGAGGATAGGGTACGATAGATGATAGGATAGGATAGAGGATAGGATAGGGGATTGGATAGGATAGAGGATAGGATAGGGTAGAGGATAGGATCGGATAGAGGATAGGATAGGGGATTGGATAGGATAGAGTATAGGATACGATAGAGGATAGGATCGGATAGGGGAAATGATAGGGGATTGGATAGGATAGAGGATAGGAGACGATAGAGGATATTATAGGGGATTGGATAGGATAGAGGATAGGAGACGATAGAGGATAGGATAGGGGATTGTATAGGATAGAGGACAGGAGACGATAGAGGATAGGACAGGATAGAGGATAGGATAGGATACAGTATAGGATAGGATAGAGGATAGGATAGGATAGAGGATAGGATAGGATAGAGTATAGGATAGAATACAGGATAGGATATTATAGAGGATAGGATAGGATAGAGGATAGGATAGGATAGAGGATAGGATAGGATAGAGGATAGGATAGGATAGGATAGAGGATAGGATAGAGGATAGGAAAGGGGATTGTATAGGATAGAGGACAGGAGACGATAGAGGATAGGATAGGATAGAGGATAGGAGAATATAGAGCATAGGATATGATAGAGGATAGGATAGAGGATATCATAGGATAGAGGATAGGATAAGATAGAGGATAGGATAGGATTGAGGATAGGATAGGATAGAGGAAAGGATAGGATAGAGGATTGGATAGGTTATTGGATATGATAGAGGATAGGATAGGATAGAGGATAGTATAGGATAGAGGATAGGATAGGATAGAGGATAGGATAGGGGATTGGATAGGATAGAGGATAGGATAGGATAGAGGATAGGATAGGGGATTGGATAGGATAGAGGATAGGATAGGATAGAGGATAGGGTAGAGGATAGGATAGAGGATTGGATAGGATAGGGGATATTATAGGATAGAGGATAGGGCAGGATAGCGGATATGATAGGATATAGGATACGAAATTATAGAGGATAGGATATGATAGCGGATAGCATCGGATAGCGGATAGGATAGGGGATTGGATAGGATAGAGGATAGAATAGGATAGAGGATAGGATACGATCGGATAGAGCATAGGATAGGGGATTGGATAGGACAGAGTGTAGGATAGGATAGCGGATAGGATAGCATATAGTATTGGATAGGATAGGGGATAGGATAGGATAAAGGGTAGGATAGGATAGAGGATAGAATAGGATAGGATACAGGATAGGATAGGATAGAGGATAGGATAGGATAGAGGATAGGATAGGATAGAGGATAGGATAGGATAGAGGATAGGATAGGATAGAGGATAGGACAGGATAGGATAGAGGGTAGGATAGGATAGAGGATAGGATAGGATAGAGGATAGGATAGGATAGAGGACAGGATAGGATAGAGGATAGGATAGGATAGAGGATAGGATAGGATAGAGGATAGGATAGGATAGCGGTTAGGATAGGGTAGAGTATAGAATAGGATAGAGGATAGGATAGGATAGAGGATAGGATAGGGGATTGGATAGGATAGAGGATAGGATAGGATAGAGGATAGGATAGGGGATTGGATAGGATAGAGGATAGGATAGGATAGAGGATAGGGTAGAGGATAGGATAGAGGATTGGATAGGATAGGGGATATTATAGGATAGAGGATAGGGCAGGATAGCGGATATGATAGGATATAGGATACGAAATTATAGAGGATAGGATATGATAGCGGATAGCATCGGATAGCGGATAGGATAGGGGATTGGATAGGATAGAGGATAGAATAGGATAGAGGATAGGATACGATCGGATAGAGCATAGGATAGGGGATTGGATAGGACAGAGTGTAGGATAGGATAGCGGATAGGATAGCATATAGTATTGGATAGGATAGGGGATAGGATAGGATAAAGGGTAGGATAGGATAGAGGATAGAATAGGATAGGATACAGGATAGGATAGGATAGAGGATAGGATAGGATAGAGGATAGGATAGGATAGAGGATAGGATAGGATAGAGGATAGGACAGGATAGGATAGAGGGTAGGATAGGATAGAGGATAGGATAGGATAGAGGATAGGATAGGATAGAGGACAGGATAGGATAGAGGATAGGATAGGATAGAGGATAGGATAGGATAGAGGATAGGATAGGATAGCGGTTAGGATAGGGTAGAGTATAGAATAGGATAGAGGATAGGATTGGATAGAGGATAGGATAGGATAGAGGATAGGGTAGAGGATAGGATAGAGGATTGGATAGGATAGGGGATATTATAGGATAGAGGATAGGGCAGGATAGCGGATAGGATAGGATATAGGATACGAAATTATAGAGGATAGGATAGGATATAGGATAGCATCGGATAGCGGATAGGATAGGGGATTGGATAGGATAGTGGATAGAATAGGATAACGGATAGGATAGGATAGATAATAGGATAGGATCGAGTATAGAATAGGATAGGGGATAGGATAGGATAGAGGATAGGATAGGATAGAGGATAGGATAGGATAGAGTAAAGGATAGGATAGAGGATCGGTCAGGTGATTGGATAGGATAGAGGGTAGGATAGGATAGCGGATAGGATAGCATATAGGATTGGATAGGATAGGGGATTGGATAGGATAGAGGATAGGATAGGATTGAGGATAGGATAGGATAGCGGATAGGATAGGATAGGGGATAGAATAGGATAGAGGATAGGGTACGATCGGATAGAGCATAGGATAGGGGATTGGATAGGATAGAGGGTAGGATAGGATAGCGGATAGGATAGCATATAGGATTGGATAGGATAGGGGATAGGATAGGATAAGGGGTAGGATAGGATAGAGGATAGAATAGGATAGAGGATAGGATAGGATAGAGGATAGGATAGGATGTAGGATTGGATAGGATAGAGGGTAGGATACGATAGAGGATAGGATAGGATAGAGGATAGGATAGGATAGAGGATAGGATAGGGGATTTGATAGGATAGAGGATAGGATAGGATAGAGGATAGGATAGGATAGAGGATAGGATAGGATAGATAATAGGATAGGATCGAGTATAGAATAGGATAGAGGATAGGATAGGATAGAGGATAGGATAGGATTGAGGATAGGATAGGATAGAGTAAAGGATAGGATAGAGGATCGGATAGGTGATTGGATAGGATAGAGGGTAGGATAGGATAGCGGATAGGATAGCATATAGGATTGGATAGGATAGGGGATAGGATAGGATAAAGGGTAGGATAGGATAGAGGATAGAATAGGATAGAGGATAGGATAGGATAGAGGATAGGGTAGGATATAGGATTGGATAGGATAGAGGATAGGATACGATAGAGGATAGGATAGTGTAGGGGATTGGATAGGATAGAGGATAGGATATGATATAGGATAGGATAGGATAGAGTATAGGATAGGATATAGGATTGGATAGGATAGAGGATAGGATACGATAGAGGATAGGATAGGATAGAGGATAGGATAGGGGATTTGATAGGATAGAGGATAGGATAGGATAGAGGATAGGATAGGATAGAGGATAGGATAGGATAGATAATAGGATAGGATCGAGTATAGAATAGGATAGAGGATAGGATAGGATAGAGTATAGGATAGGATAGAGGATAGGATAGGATATAGGATTGGATAGGATAGAGGATAGGATACGATAGAGGATAGGGTAGGATAGAGGATAGGATAGGGGATTGGATAGGATAGAGGATAGGATAGGATATAGGATAGGATAGGATAGAGTATAGGATAGGATAGAGGATAGGATAGGATAGAGGATAGGATAGGATAGATAATAGGATAGGATCGAGTATAGAATAGGATAGATGATAGGATAGGATAGATGATAGGATAGGATTGAGGATAGGATAGGATAGAGTAAAGGATAGGATAGAGGATAGGATAGGATAGATGATAGGATAGGATAGAGGATAGGATAGGATAGAGGATAGGATACGATAGGATACAGGATAGGATAGGATAGAGGATAGGATAGGATAGAGGATAGGATAGGATAGAGGATAGGATAGGAATGAGGATAGGATAGGAATGAGGATAATATAGGATGGAGGATAGGATAAGATAGAGGCTCGGATAGGATCGGATGGTATATAGAATAGGATAGAGGATAGGATAGGTTAGAGGATAGGATAGGATAGAGGATAGGATAGGATAGAGGATAGGATAGGATAGAGGATAGGATAGGATAGAGAATAGAATAGGATGGAGGACAGGATAGGATAGAGGATAGGATAGGATAGAGGATAGGATAGGGGATTGGATAGGATAGAGGATAGGATAGGATAGAGGATAGGGTAGAGGATAGGATAGAGGATTGGATAGGATAGGGGATATTATAGGATAGAGGATAGGGCAGGATAGCGGATATGATAGGATATAGGATACGAAATTATAGAGGATAGGATATGATAGCGGATAGCATCGGATAGCGGATAGGATAGGGGATTGGATAGGATAGAGGATAGAATAGGATAGAGGATAGGATACGATCGGATAGAGCATAGGATAGGGGATTGGATAGGACAGAGTGTAGGATAGGATAGCGGATAGGATAGCATATAGTATTGGATAGGATAGGGGATAGGATAGGATAAAGGGTAGGATAGGATAGAGGATAGAATAGGATAGGATACAGGATAGGATAGGATAGAGGATAGGATAGTATAGAGGATAGGATAGGATAGAGGATAGGATAGGATAGAGGATAGGACAGGATAGGATAGAGGGTAGGATAGGATAGAGGATAGGATAGGATAGAGGATAGGATAGGATAGAGGACAGGATAGGATAGAGGATAGGATAGGATAGAGGATAGGATAGGATAGAGGATAGGATAGGATAGCGGTTAGGATAGGGTAGAGTATAGAATAGGATAGAGGATAGGATTGGATAGAGGATAGGATAGGATAGAGGATAGGGTAGAGGATAGGATAGAGGATTGGATAGGATAGGGGATATTATAGGATAGAGGATAGGGCAGGATAGCGGATAGGATAGGATATAGGATACGAAATTATAGAGGATAGGATAGGATATAGGATAGCATCGGATAGCGGATAGGATAGGGGATTGGATAGGATAGTGGATAGAATAGGATAACGGATAGGATAGGATAGATAATAGGATAGGATCGAGTATAGAATAGGATAGGGGATAGGATAGGATAGAGGATAGGATAGGATAGAGGATAGGATAGGATAGAGTAAAGGATAGGATAGAGGATCGGTCAGGTGATTGGATAGGATAGAGGGTAGGATAGGATAGCGGATAGGATAGCATATAGGATTGGATAAGATAGGGGATTGGATAGGATAGAGGATAGGATAGGATAGAGGATAGGATAGGATAGCGGATAGGATAGGATAGGGGATAGAATAGGATAGAGGATAGGGTACGATCGGATAGAGCATAGGATAGGGGATTGGATAGGATAGAGGGTAGGATAGGATAGCGGATAGGATAGCATATAGGATTGGATAGGATAGGGGATAGGATAGGATAAGGGGTAGGATAGGATAGAGGATAGAATAGGATAGAGGATAGGATAGGATAGAGGATAGGATAGGATGTAGGATTGGATAGGATAGAGGGTAGGATACGATAGAGGATAGGATAGGATAGAGGATAGGATAGGATAGATAATAGGATAGGATCGAGTATAGAACAGGATAGAGGATAGGATAGGATAGAGGATAGGATAGGATTGAGGATAGGATAGGATAGAGTAAAGGATAGGATAGAGGATCGGATAGGTGATTGGATAGGATAGAGGGTAGGATAGGATAGCGGATAGGATAGCATATAGGATTGGATAGGATAGGGGATAGGATAGGATAAAGGGTAGGATAGGATAGAGGATAGAATAGGATAGAGGATAGGATAGGATAGAGGATAGGGTAGGATATAGGATTGGATAGGATAGAGGATAGGATACGATAGAGGATAGGATAGTGTAGGGGATTGGATAGGATAGAGGATAGGATATGATATAGGATAGGATAGGATAGAGTATAGGATAGGATATAGGATTGGATAGGATAGAGGATAGGATACGATAGAGGATAGGATAGGATAGAGGATAGGATAGGGGATTGGATAGGATAGAGGATAGGATAGGATAGAGGATAGGATAGGAATGAGGATAGGATAGGAATGAGGATAATATAGGATGGAGGATAGGATAAGATAGAGGCTCGGATAGGATCGGATGGTATATAGAATAGGATAGAGGATAGGATAGGTTAGAGGATAGGATAGGATAGAGGATAGGATAGGATAGAGGATAGGATAGGATAGAGGATAGGATAGGATAGAGAATAGAATAGGATGGAGGACAGGATAGGATAGAGGATAGGATAGGATTGAGGATAGGATAGGATAGAGGAAAGGATAGGATAGAGGATCGGATAGGTGATTGGATAGTATAGAGGATAGGATAGGATAGAGGATAGGATAGGATAACGGATCGGATAGGATATAGGATTGGTTAGGATAGAGGATAGGATACGATAGAGGATAGGATAGGATAGAGGATAGGATAGGACAGAGGATAGGATAGGATAGAGGATAGGATAGGATATAGGATACGATAGGATAGATTATAGGATAGGATAGAGGATAGGATAGGGTAGAGGATAGGATAGGATAGAGGATAGGATAGGATAGCGGATAGGATAGGGTAGACTATAGAATAGGATAGAGGATAGGATTGGATAGAGGATAGGATAGGATAGAGGATAGGGTAGAGGATAGGATAGAGGATTGGATAGGATAGGGGATATTATAGGATAGAGGATAGGACAGGATAGCGGATAGGATAGGATATAGGATTGGATAGGATAGAGGATAGGTTAGGATAGAGGATACGAAATTATAGAGGATAGGATAGGATAGAGTATAGCATCGGATAGCGGATAGGATAGGGGATTGGATAGGATAGAGGATAGAATAGGATAGAGGATAGGATACGATCGGATAGAGCATAGGATAGGAGATTGGATAGGATAGAGGGTAGGATAGGATAGCGGATAGGATAGCATATAGGATTGGAAAGGATAGGGGATAGGATAGGATAAAGGGTCGGATAGGATAGAGGATAGAATAGGATACAGGATAGGATAGGATAACGGATCGGATAGGATATAGGATTGGATAGGATAGAGGATAGAATAGGATAGAGGATAGGATAGGATAACGGATCGGATAGGATATAGGATTGGATAGGATAGAGGATAGGATAGGCTATAGGATAGGATAGGATAGGATAGATTATAGGATAGGATAGAGGATAGGATAGGATATAGGATAGGATAGGATAGATTATAGGATAGGATAGAGGATAGGATAGGGTAGAGGATAGGATAGGATAGATAATAGGATAGGATCGAGTATAGAATAGGATAGAGGATAGGATAGGATAGAGGATAGGATAGGATTGAGGATAGGATAGGATAGAGTAAAGGATAGGATAGAGGATCGGATACGTGACTGGATAGGATAGAGGATAGGATAGGATAGAGGATAGGATAGGATAGAGGATAGGATAGGATAGAGGATAGGATAGGATAGAGGATAGGATAGGATAGAGGATAGGATAGGATAGAGGATAGGATAGGATAGAGGATAGGATAGGATAGAGGATAGGATAGGATAGAGGATAGGATAGGATAGAGGATAGGATAGGATAGAGGATAGGATAGGATAGAGGATAGGATAGGATAGAGGATAGGATAGGATAGAGGATAGGATAGGATAGAGGATAGGATAGGATAGAGGATAGGATAGGATAGAGTATAGAATAGGATGGAGGACAGGATAGGATAGAGGATAGGATAGGATTGAGGATAGGATAGGATAGAGGAAAGGATAGGATAGAGGATCGGATAGGTGATTGGATAGTATAGAGGATAGGATAGGATAGAGGATAGGATAGGATAACGGATCGGATAGGATATAGGATTGGATAGGATAGAGGATAGGATACGATAGAGGATAGGATAGGATACAGGATGGGATAGGACAGAGGATAGGATAGGATAGAGGATAGGATAGGATATAGGATACGATAGGATAGATTATAGGATAGGATAGAGGATAGGATAGGGTAGAGGATAGGATAGGATAGAGGATAGGATAGGATAACGGATCGGATAGGATATAGGATTGGATAGGATAGAGGATAGGATACGATAGAGGATAGGATAGGATAGAGGATAGGATAGGACAGAGGATAGGATAGGATAGAGGATAGGATAGGATATAGGATACGATAGGATAGATTATAGGATAGGATAGAGGATAGGATAGGATATAGGATACGATAGGATAGATTATAGGATAGGATAGAGGATAGGATAGGGTAGAGGATAGGATAGGATAGAGGATAGGATAGGATATAGGATTGGATAGGATAGAGGATAGGATAGGATAGAGGATAGGATAGGATAGAGGATAGGATAGGAATGAGGATAGGATAGGAATGAGGATAATATAGGATGGAGGATAGGATAAGATAGAGGCTCGGATAGGATCGGATGGTATATAGAATAGGATAGAGGATAGGATAGGTTAGAGGATAGGATAGGATAGAGGATGGGGTAGAGGATAGGATAGAGGATTGGATAGGATAGGGGATATTATAGGATAGAGGATAGGGCAGGATAGCGGATATGATAGGATATAGGATACGAAATTATAGAGGATAGGATATGATAGCGGATAGCATCGGATAGCGGATAGGATAGGGGATTGGATAGGATAGAGGATAGAATAGGATAGAGGATAGGATACGATCGGATAGAGCATAGGATAGGGGATTGGATAGGACAGAGTGTAGGATAGGATAGCGGATAGGATAGCATATAGTATTGGATAGGATAGGGGATAGGATAGGATAAAGGGTAGGATAGGATAGAGGATAGAATAGGATAGGATACAGGATAGGATAGGATAGAGGATAGGATAGGATAGAGGATAGGATAGGATAGAGGATAGGATAGGATAGAGGATAGGATAGGATAGAGGATAGGACAGGATAGGATAGAGGGTAGGATAGGATAGAGGATAGGATAGGATAGAGGATAGGATAGGATAGAGGACAGGATAGGATAGAGGATAGGATAGGATAGAGGATAGGATAGGATAGAGGATAGGATAGGATAGCGGATAGGATAGGGTAGAGTATAGAATAGGATAGAGGATAGGATTGGATAGAAGATAGGATAGGATAGAGGATAGGGTAGAGGATAGGATAGAGGATTGGATAGGATAGGGGATATTATAGGATAGAGGATAGGACAGGATAGCGGATAGGATAGGATATAGGATACGAAATTATAGAGGATAGGATAGGATATAGGATAGCATCGGATAGCGGATAGGATAGGGGATTGGATAGGATAGTGGATAGAATAGGATAACGGATAGGATAGGATAGATAATAGGATAGGATCGAGTATAGAATAGGATAGGGGATAGGATAGGATAGAGGATAGGATAGGATAGAGGATAGGATAGGATAGAGGATAGGACAGGATAGGATAGAGGGTAGGATAGGATAGAGGATAGGATAGGATAGAGGATAGGATAGGATAGAGGACAGGATAGGATAGAGGATAGGATAGGATAGAGGATAGGATAGGATAGAGGATAGGATAGGATAGCGGATAGGATAGGGTAGAGTATAGAATAGGATAGAGGATAGGATTGGATAGAAGATAGGATAGGATAGAGGATAGGGTAGAGGATAGGATAGAGGATTGGATAGGATAGGGGATATTATAGGATAGAGGATAGGACAGGATAGCGGATACGATAGGATATAGGATACGAAATTATAGAGGATAGGATAGGATATAGGATAGCATCGGATAGCGGATAGGATAGGGGATTGGATAGGATAGTGGATAGAATAGGATAACGGATAGGATAGGATAGATAATAGGATAGGATCGAGTATAGAATAGGATAGGGGATAGGATAGGATAGAGGATAGGATAGGATAGAGGATAGGATAGGATAGAGTAAAGGATAGGATAGAGGATCGGTCAGGTGATTGGATAGGATAGAGGGAAGGATAGGATAGCGGATAGGATAGCATATAGGATTGGATAGGATAGGGGATTGGATAGGATAGAGGATAGGATAGGATAGAGGATAGGATAGGATAGCGGATAGGATAGGATAGGGGATAGAATAGGATAGAGGATAGGGTACGATCGGATAGAGCATAGGATAGGGGATTGGATAGGATAGAGGGTAGGATAGGATAGCGGATAGGATAGCATATAGGATTGGATAGGATAGGGGATAGGATAGGATAAAGGGTAGGATAGGATAGAGGATAGAATAGGATAGAGGATAGGATAGGATAGAGGATAGGGTAGGATATAGGATTGGATAGGATAGAGGATAGGATACGATAGAGGATAGGATAGTGTAGGGGATTGGATAGGATAGAGGATAGGATATGATATAGGATAGGATAGGATAGAGTATAGGATAGGATATAGGATTGGATAGGATAGAGGATAGGATACGATAGAGGATAGGATAGGATAGAGGATAGGATAGGGGATTGGATAGGATAGAGGATAGGATAGGATAGAGGATAGGATAGGATAGAGGATAGGATAGGATAGATAATAGGATAGGATCGAGTATAGAATAGGATAGAGGATAGGATAGGATAGAGTATAGGATAGGATAGAGGATAGGATAGGATATAGGATTGGATAGGATAGAGGATAGGATAGGATAGCGGATAGGATAGGGTAGAGTATAGAATAGGATAGAGGATAGGATTGGATAGAAGATAGGATAGGATAGAGGATAGGGTAGAGGATAGGATAGAGGATTGGATAGGATAGGGGATATTATAGGATAGAGGATAGGACAGGATAGCGGATAGGATAGGATATAGGATACGAAATTATAGAGGATAGGATAGGATATAGGATAGCATCGGATAGCGGATAGGATAGGGGATTGGATAGGATAGTGGATAGAATAGGATAACGGATAGGATAGGATAGATAATAGGATAGGATCGAGTATAGAATAGGATAGGGGATAGGATAGGATAGAGGATAGGATAGGATAGAGGATAGGATAGGATAGAGGATAGGACAGGATAGGATAGAGGGTAGGATAGGATAGAGGATAGGATAGGATAGAGGATAGGATAGGATAGAGGACAGGATAGGATAGAGGATAGGATAGGATAGAGGATAGGATAGGATAGAGGATAGGATAGGATAGCGGATAGGATAGGGTAGAGTATAGAATAGGATAGAGGATAGGATTGGATAGAAGATAGGATAGGATAGAGGATAGGGTAGAGGATAGGATAGAGGATTGGATAGGATAGGGGATATTATAGGATAGAGGATAGGACAGGATAGCGGATAGGATAGGATATAGGATACGAAATTATAGAGGATAGGATAGGATATAGGATAGCATCGGATAGCGGATAGGATAGGGGATTGGATAGGATAGTGGATAGAATAGGATAACGGATAGGATAGGATAGATAATAGGATAGGATCGAGTATAGAATAGGATAGGGGATAGGATAGGATAGAGGATAGGATAGGATAGAGGATAGGATAGGATAGAGTAAAGGATAGGATAGAGGATCGGTCAGGTGATTGGATAGGATAGAGGGAAGGATAGGATAGCGGATAGGATAGCATATAGGATTGGATAGGATAGGGGATTGGATAGGATAGAGGATAGGATAGGATAGAGGATAGGATAGGATAGCGGATAGGATAGGATAGGGGATAGAATAGGATAGAGGATAGGGTACGATCGGATAGAGCATAGGATAGGGGATTGGATAGGATAGAGGGTAGGATAGGATAGCGGATAGGATAGCATATAGGATTGGATAGGATAGGGGATAGGATAGGATAAAGGGTAGGATAGGATAGAGGATAGAATAGGATAGAGGATAGGATAGGATAGAGGATAGGGTAGGATATAGGATTGGATAGGATAGAGGATAGGATACGATAGAGGATAGGATAGTGTAGGGGATTGGATAGGATAGAGGATAGGATATGATATAGGATAGGATAGGATAGAGTATAGGATAGGATATAGGATTGGATAGGATAGAGGATAGGATACGATAGAGGATAGGATAGGATAGAGGATAGGATAGGGGATTGGATAGGATAGAGGATAGGATAGGATAGAGGATAGGATAGGATAGAGGATAGGATAGGATAGATAATAGGATAGGATCGAGTATAGAATAGGATAGAGGATAGGATAGGATAGAGTATAGGATAGGATAGAGGATAGGATAGGATATAGGATTGGATAGGATAGAGGATAGGATACGATAGAGGATAGGGTAGGATAGAGGATAGGATAGGGGATTGGATAGGATAGAGGATAGGACAGGATATAGGATAGGATAGGATAGAGTATAGGATAGGATAGAGGATAGGATAGGATAGAGGATAGGATAGGATAGATAATAGGATAGGATCGAGTATAGAATAGGATAGATGATAGGATAGGATAGATGATAGGATAGGATTGAGGATAGGATAGGATAGAGTAAAGGATAGGATAGAGGATAGGATAGGATATAGGATAGGATAGGATAGAGTATAGGATAGGATAGAGGATAGGATAGGATAGAGGATATTATAGGGGATTGGATAGGATAGAGGATAGGAGACGATGGAGGATAGGATAGGGGATTGTATAGGATAGAGGACAGGAGACGATAGAGGATAGGATAGGATAGAGGATAGGATAGGATAGAGGATAGGATAGGATACAGTATAGGATAGTATAGAGGATAGGATAGGATAGAGGATAGGATAGGATAGAGTATAGGATAGGATAGAGGATAGGATATTATAGAGGATAGGATAGGATAGAGGATAGGATAGGATAGAGGATAGGATAGGATAGAGGATAGGATAGGATAGAGGATAGGATAGGATAGAGGATAGGATAGGATAGAGGATAGGATAGGATAGAGGATATGATAGAGGATAGGATAGGGGATTGTATAGGATAGAGGACAGGAGACGATAGAGGATAGGATAGGATAGAGGATAGGATACGATAGGATACAGGATAGGATAGGGTAGAGGATAGGATAGGATAGAGGATAGGATAGGATAGAGGATAGGATAGGAATGAGGATAGGATAGGAATGAGGATAATATAGGATGGAGGATAGGATAAGATAGAGGCTCGGATAGGATCGGATGGTATATAGAATAGGATAGAGGATAGGATAGGTTAGAGGATAGGATAGGATAGAGGATAGGATAGGATAGAGGATAGGATAGGATAGAGGATAGGATAGGATAGAGTATAGAATAGGATGGAGGACAGGTTAGGATAGAGGATAGGATAGGATTGAGGATAGGATAGGATAGAGGAAAGGATAGGATAGAGGATCGGATAGGTGATTGGATAGTATAGAGGATAGGATAGGATAGAGGATAGGATAGGATAACGGATCGGATAGGATATAGGATTGGATAGGATAGAGGATAGAATAGGATAGAGGATAGGATAGGATAACGGATCGGATAGGATATAGGATTGGATAGGATAGAGGATAGGATAGGATATAGGATAGGATAGGATAGGATAGATTATAGGATAGGATAGAGGATAGGATAGGATATAGGATAGGATAGGATAGATTATAGGATAGGATAGAGGATAGGATAGGGTAGAGGATAGGATAGGATAGATAATAGGATAGGATCGAGTATAGAATAGGATAGAGGATAGGATAGGATAGAGGATAGGATAGGATTGAGGATAGGATAGGATAGAGTAAAGGATAGGATAGAGGATCGGATACGTGACTGGATAGGATAGAGGATAGGATAGGATAGAGGATAGGATAGGATAGAGGATAGGATAGGATAGAGGATAGGATAGGATAGAGGATAGGATAGGATAGAGGATAGGATAGGATAGAGGATAGGATAGGATAGAGGATAGGATAGGATAGAGGATAGGATAGGATAGAGGATAGGATAGGATAGAGGATAGGATAGGATAGAGGATAGGATAGGATAGAGGATAGGATAGGACAGAGGATAGGATAGGATAGAGGATAGGATAGGATAGAGGATAGGATAGGATAGAGTATAGAATAGGATGGAGGACAGGATAGGATAGAGGATAGGATAGGATTGAGGATAGGATAGGATAGAGGAAAGGATAGGATAGAGGATCGGATAGGATACAGGATAGGATCGGATAGAGGATAGGATAGGGGATTGGATAGGATAGAGGATAGGATAGGATAGAGGATAGGATAGGATAGATGGTAGGATAGGATAGAGGATAGGATAGGATAGAGGATAGGATAGGATAGAGGATAGGATAGGATAGAGGATAGGATAGGATAGAGGATAGGATACGATAGAGGATAGGATAGCATAGAGGATAGGATAGGATAGAGGATAGGATACGATAGAGGATAGGATAGCATAGAGGATAGGATATTATAGAGGATAGGATAGGATAGAGGATAGGATCGGATAGAGGATAGGATAGGGGATTGGATAGGATAGAGGATAGGATAGGATAGAGGATAGGATAGGATAGCGGATAGGATAGGGTAGGGGATAGTATAGGATAGAGGATAGGATAGGATAGAGGATAGGATAGGATAGAGGATAGGATAGGATAGATGGTAGGATAGGATAGAGGATAGGATAGGATAGAGGATAGGATAGGATAGAGGATAGGATAGGATAGAGGATAGGATAGGATAGAGGATAGGATACGATAGAGGATAGGATAGCATAGAGGATAGGATATTATAGAGGATAGGATAGGATAGAGGATAGGATCGGATAGAGGATAGGATAGGGGATTGGATAGGATAGAGGATAGGATAGGATAGAGGATAGGATAGGATAGCGGATAGGATAGGGTAGAGTATAGAATAGGATAGAGGATAGGATTGGATAGAGGATAGGATAGGATAGAGGATAGGGTAGAGGATAGGATTGAGGATTGGATAGGATAGGGGATAGGATAGGATAAAGGGTAGGATAGGATAGAGGATAGAATAGGATAGAGGATAGGATAGGATAGAGGATAGGATAGGATATAGGATTGGATAGGATAGAGGATAGGATACGATAGAGGATAGCATAGGATAGAGGATAGGATAGGGGATTGGATAGGATAGAGGATAGGAGAGGATATAGGATAGGATAGGATATAGGATTGGATAGGATAGAGGATAGGATACGATAGAGGATAGGATAGGATAGGGGATAGGATAGGGGATTGGATAGGATAGAGGATAGGATAGGATATAGGATAGGATAGGATAGAGTATAGAATAGGATAGAGGATATAATAGGATAGAGGATAGGATAGGATAGAGGATAGGATAGTATATAGGATTGGATAGGATAGAGGATAGGATACGATAGAGGATAGGATAGGATAGAGGATAGGATTGGATAGAGGATAGGATCGGATAGAGGATAGGATAGGGGATTGGATAGGATAGACAATTGGAGACGATAGAGGATAGGATAGGGGATTGTATAGGATAGAGAATAGGAGACGATAGAGGATAGGATAGGGTATTGTATAGGATAGTGGACAGGAGACGATAGAGGATAGGATAGAGGATTGTATAGGATAGAGGACAGGAGACGATAGAGGATAGGATAGGATAGAGGATAGGATAGGATAGGATACAGGATAGGATAGGATAGAGGATAGGATAGAGGATAGGATAGAGGATAGGATAGGATAGGATAGAGGATAGAGGATAGAGGATAGGATAGGATAGAGGATAGGATAGGATAGATGGTAGGATAGGATATAGGATTGGATAGGATAGAGGATAGGATACGATAGAGGATAGGATAGGATAGAGGATAGGATAGGGGATTGGATAGGATAGAGGATAGGAGAGGATATAGGATAGGATAGGATATAGGATTGGATAGGATAGAGGATAGGATACGATAGAGGATAGGATAGGATAGGGGATAGGATAGGGGATTGGATAGGATAGAGGATAGTATAGGATATAGGATAGGATAGGATAGAGTATAGGATAGGATAGAGGATAGAATAGGATATAGGCTAGGATAGGATAGAGTATAGGATAGGATAGAGGATAGGATAGGATAGAGGATAGGATAGGATAGATAATAGGATAGGATCGAGTATAGAATAGGATAGAGGATAGGATAGGATAGAGGATAGGATAGGGGATTGGATAGGATAGAGGATAGGGTAGCGGATAGGATAGGATCGAGTATAGAATAGGATAGAGGATAGGATAGGATAGAGGATAGGATAGGGGATTGGATAGGATAGAGGATAGGATAGGATAGAGGATAGGATAGGATAGCGGATAGGATAGGGTAGAGTATAGAATAGGATAGAGGATAGGATTGGATAGAGGATAGGATAGGATAGAGGATAGGGTAGAGGATAGGATAGAGGATTGGATAGGATAGGGGATATTATAGGATAGAGGATAGGGCAGGATAGCGGATATGATAGGATATAGGATACGAAATTATAGAGGATAGGATAGGATAGCGGATAGCATCGGATAGCGGATAGGATAGGGGATTGGATAGGATAGGGGATAGAATAGGATAGAGTATAGGATACGATCGGATAGAGAATAGGATAGGGAATTGGATAGGACAGAGTGTAGGATAGGATAGCGGATAGGATAGCATATAGTATTGGATAGGATAGGGGATAGGATAGGATAAAGGGTAGGATAGGATAGAGGATAGAATAGGATAGGATACAGGATAGGATAGGATAGAGGATAGGATAGGATAGAGGATAGGATAGGATAGAGGATAGGATAGGATAGAGGATAGGACAGGATAGGATAGAGGGTAGGATAGGATAGAGGATAGGATAGGATAGGATACAGGATAGGATAGGATAGAGGATAGGATAGGATAGAGGATAGGATATAATAGTGGATAGGATAGGATAGATGATAGGATAGGATAGGATAGAGGGTAGGATAGGATAGAGGATAGGATAGGACAGAGGATACGATAGAGGATAGGATAGAGGATAGGATAGAGGATTGGATAGGATAGAGGATATGATAGGGGATTGGATGGGATAGAGGATAGGAGACGATAGAGGATAGGATAGGATAGATTATAGAATAGGATAGAGGATAGGATAAGATAGAGGATAGGATAGGATTGAGGATAGGATATTGTAGGATAGAGGACAGGATAGGATGGATGGTATTATAGGATAGAGGGCAGTATAGGATAGAGGATACGATATTATACAGGAGAGGATCGAGTAGAGGAAAGGATAGGGGATTGGATAGGATAGAGGATAGGATAGGATAGAGGATAGGATAGCGGATAGGCTAGAGGATTGGAGAGGATAGAGGATAGGATAGGGGATTGGATAGGATAGAGGATAGGAGACGATAGAGGATATTATAGGGGATTGGATAGGATAGAGAATAGGAGACGATAGAGGATAGGATAGGGGATTGTATAGGATAGAGGACAGGAGACGATAGAGGATAGGATAGGATAGATGATATGATAGCATACAGTATAGGATAGGATAGAGGATAGGATAGGATAGAGGATAGGATAGGATAGGATATAGGATTGGATAGGATGAAGGATAGGATAGGATAGAGGATAGAATAGGATAGAGGATAGGATAAGATAGAGGATAGGATAGGATTGAGGATAGGATACGATAGAGGATAGGATATTGTAGGATAGAGAACAGGATAGGATGGATGGTATTATAGGATAGAGGACAGTATAGGATAGAGGATACGATATTATACAGGAGAGGATCGAGTAGAGGAAAGGATAGGGGATTGGATAGGATAGAGGATAGGAGACGATAGAGGATATTATAGGGGATTGGATAGGATAGAGAATAGGAGACGATAGAGGATAGGATAGGGGATTGTATAGGATAGAGGACAGGAGACGATAGAGGATAGGATAGGATAGAGGATAGGATAGCATACAGTATAGGATAGGATAGAGGATAGGATAGGATAGAGGATAGGATATGATAGGATAGAGGATTGGATAGGATAGGGTATATTATAGGATAGAGGATAGGGCAGGATAGCGGATATGATAGGATATAGGATACGAAATTATAGAGGATAGGATAGGATAGCGGATAGCATCGGATAGCGGATAGGATAGGGCATTGGATAGGATAGAGGATAGAATAGGATAGAGGATAGGATACGATCGGATAGAGCATAGGATAGGGGATTGGATAGGACAGAGTGTAGGATAGGATAGCGGATAGGATAGCATATAGTATTGGATAGGATAGGGGATAGGCTAGGATAAAGGGTAGGATAGGATAGAGGATAGAATAGGATAGGATACAGGATAGGATAGGATATAGGATAGGATAGGATAGAGGATAGGATAGGATAGAGGATAGGATAGGATAGAGGATAGGATAGGATAGAGGATAGGATAGGATATAGGATAGGATAGGATAGAGTATAGGATAGGATAGAGGATAGGATAGGATATAGGATAGGATAGGATAGAGTATAGGATAGGATAGAGGATATTATAGGGGATTGGATAGGATAGAGGATAGGAGACGATAGAGGATAGGATAGGGGATTGTATAGGATAGAGGACAGGAGACGATAGAGGATACGATAGGATAGAGAATAGGATAGGATAGAGGATAGGATAGGATACAGTATCGGATAGGATAGAGGATAGGATAGGATAGAGGATAGGATAGGATAGAGTATAGGATAGGATAGAGGATAGGATATTATAGAGGATAGGATAGGATAGAGGATAGGATAGGATAGAGGATAGGATAGGATAGAGGATAGGATAGGATAGAGGATAGGATAGGATAGAGGATATGATAGAGGATAGGATAGGGGACTGTATAGGATAGAGGACAGGAGACGATAGAGGATAGGATAGGATAGAGGATAGGATAGCATACAGTATAGGATAGGATAGAGGATAGGATAGGATAGAGGATAGGATAGGATAGAGGATAGGATAGGATAGATTATAGAATAGGATAGAGGATAGGATAAGATAGAGGATAGGATAGGATTGAGGATAGGATAGGATAGAGGAAAGGATAGGATAGAGGATTGGATAGGTTATTGGATAGGATAGAGGATAGGATAGGATAGAGGATAGAATAGGATAGAGGATAGGATACGATCGGATAGAGCATAGGATAGGGGATTGGATAGGACAGAGTGTAGGATAGGATAGCGGATAGGATAGCATATAGTATTGGATAGGATAGGGGATAGGATAGGATAAAGGGTAGGATAGGATAGAGGATAGAATAGGATAGGATACAGGATAGGATAGGATAGAGGATAGGATAGGATAGAGGATAGGATAGGATAGAGGATAGGATAGGATAGAGGATAGAACAGGATAGGATAGAGGGTAGGATAGGATAGAGGATAGGATAGGATAGAGGATAGGATAGGATAGAGGACAGGATAGGATAGAGGATAGGA
Organism: Halictus rubicundus; assembly: GCF_050948215.1. NCBI lineage: Eukaryota > Metazoa > Arthropoda > Insecta > Hymenoptera > Halictidae > Halictus > Halictus rubicundus. The sequence goes on along the minus strand of NW_027488715.1, from coordinate 178,653 downwards.
TAGGATAGAGGATAGGATAGGATAGAGGATAGGATAGGATGGCGGATAGGATAGGGTAGAGTATAGAATAGGATAGAGGATAGGATTGGATGGAGGATAGGATAGGATAGAGGATAGGGTAGAGGATAGGATAGAGGATTGGATAGGATAGGGGATATTATAGGATAGAGGATAGGATAGGATAGAGGATAGGATAGGATAGAGTAAAGGATAGGATAGAGGATCGGTCAGGTGATTGGATAGGATAGTGCGTAGGATAGGATAGCGGATAGGATAGCATATAGGATTGGATAGGATAGGGGATAGGATAGGATAAAGGGTAGGATAGGATAGAGGATAGAATAGGATACAGGATAGGATAGGATAACGGATCGGATAGGATACAGGATTGGATAGGATAGAGGATAGGATACGATAGAGGATAGGATAGGATAGGGGATAGGATAGGGGATTGGATAGGATAGAGGATAGGATAGGATATAGGATAGGATAGGATAGAGTATAGGATAGGATAGAGGATAGGATAGGATATAGGATAGGATAGGATAGAGTATAGGATAGGATAGAGGATAGGATAGGATGTAGGATAGGATAGGATAGAGTATAGGATAGGATAGAGGATAGGATAGGATAGAGGATATTATAGGGGATTAGATAGGATAGAAGATAGGAGACGATAGAGGATAGGATAGGGGATTGTATAGGATAGAGGACAGGAGACGATAGAGGATAGGATAGGATAGAGGATAGGATAGGATAGAGGATAGGATAGGATAGAGGATAGGATAGGATAGAGGATAGGATAGGATACGGTATAGGATAGGATAGAGGATAGGATAGGATAGAGGATAGGATAGGATAGAGGATAGGATAGGATAGAGGATATGATAGAGGATAGGATAGGGGATTGTATAGGATAGAGGACAGGAGACGATAGAGGATAGGATAGGATAGAGGATAGGATAGCATACAGTATAGGATAGGATAGAGGATAGGATAGGATAGAGGTTAGGATAGGATAGATTATAGAATAGGATAGAGGATAGGATAAGATAGAGGATAGGATAGGATTGAGGCTAGGATAGGATAGAGGAAAGGATAGGATAGATGATTGGATAGGTTATTGGATAGGATAGAGGATAGGATAGGATAGAGGATAGTATAGGATAGAGGATAGGATAGGATAGAGGATAGTATAGGATAGAGGATAGGATAGGATAGAGGATAGGATAGGGGATTGGATAGGATAGAGGATAGGATAGGATAGAGGATAGGATAGGAATGAGGATAGGATAGGAATGAGGATAATATAGGATGGAGGATAGGATAAGATAGAGGCTCGGATAGGATCGGATGGTATATAGAATAGGATAGAGGATAGGATAGGTTAGAGGATAGGATAGGATAGAGGATAGGATAGGATAGAGGATAGGATAGGATAGAGGATATGATAGAGGATAGGATAGGGTAGAGGGTAGGATTGGATAGAGGATAGGATAGGATAGAGGATAGGATAGGATAGAGTATAGAATAGGATGGAGGACAGGATAGGATAGAGGATAGGATAGGATTGAGGATAGGATAGGATAGAGGAAAGGATAGGATAGAGGATCGGATAGGTGATTGGATAGTATAGAGGATAGGATAGGATAGAGGATAGGATAGGATAGCGGATAGGATAGGATATAGGATTGGATAGGATAGAGGATAGGTTAGGATAGAGGATACGAAATTATAGAGGATAGGATAGGATAGAGTATAGCATCGGATAGCGGATAGGATAGGGGATTGGATAGGATAGAGGATAGAATAGGATAGAGGATAGGATACGATCGGATAGAGCATAGGATAGGGGATTGGATAGGATAGAGGGTAGGATAGGATAGCGGATAGGATAGCATATAGGATTGGAAAGGATAGGGGATAGGATAGGATAAAGGGTCGGATAGGATAGAGGATAGAATAGGATAGAGGATAGGATTGGATAGAGGGTAGGATAGGATAGAGGATAGGGTAGAGGATAGGATAGAGGATTGGATAGGATAGGGGATATTATAGGATAGAGGATAGGACAGGATAGCGGATAGGATAGGATATAGGATTGGATAGGATAGAGGATAGGTTAGGATAGAGGATACGAAATTATAGAGGATAGGATAGGATAGAGTATAGCATCGGATAGCGGATAGGATAGGGGATTGGATAGGATAGAGGATAGAATAGGATAGAGGATAGGATACGATCGGATAGAGCATAGGATAGGGGATTGGATAGGATAGAGGGTAGGATAGGATAGCGGATAGGATAGCATATAGGATTGGAAAGGATAGGGGATAGGATAGGATAAAGGGTCGGATAGGATAGAGGATAGAATAGGATAGAGGATAGGATAGGATAACGGATCGGATAGGATATAGGATTGGATAGGATAGAGGATAGAATAGGATAGAGGATAGGATAGGATAACGGATCGGATAGGATATAGGATTGGATAGGATAGAGGATAGGATAGGATATAGGATAGGATAGGATAGGATAGATTATAGGATAGGATAGAGGATAGGATAGGATATAGGATAGGATAGGATAGATTATAGGATAGGATAGAGGATAGGATAGGGTAGAGGATAGGATAGGATAGAGGATAGGATAGGATTGAGGATAGGATAGGATAGAGTAAAGGATAGGATAGAGGATCGGATACGTGACTGGATAGGATAGAGGATAGGATAGGATAGAGGATAGGATAGGATAGAGGATAGGATAGGATAGAGGATAGGATAGGATAGAGGATAGGATAGGATAGAGGATAGGATAGGATAGAGGATAGGATAGGATAGAGGATAGGATAGGATAGAGGATAGGATAGGATAGAGGATAGGATAGGATAGAGGATAGGATAGGATAGAGGATAGGATAGGATAGAGGATAGGATAGGATAGAGGATAGGATAGGATAGAGGATAGGATAGGATAGAGGATAGGGTACGATAGATGATAGGATAGGATAGAGGATAGGATAGGGGATTGGATAGGATAGAGGATAGGATAGGGTAGAGGATAGGATCGGATAGAGGATAGGATAGGGGATTGGATAGGATAGAGTATAGGATACGATAGAGGATAGGATCGGATAGGGGAAATGATAGGGGATTGGATAGGATAGAGGATAGGAGACGATAGAGGATATTATAGGGGATTGGATAGGATAGAGGATAGGAGACGATAGAGGATAGGATAGGGGATTGTATAGGATAGAGGACAGGAGACGATAGAGGATAGGACAGGATAGAGGATAGGATAGGATACAGTATAGGATAGGATAGAGGATAGGATAGGATAGAGGATAGGATAGGATAGAGTATAGGATAGAATACAGGATAGGATATTATAGAGGATAGGATAGGATAGAGGATAGGATAGGATAGAGGATAGGATAGGATAGAGGATAGGATAGGATAGGATAGAGGATAGGATAGAGGATAGGAAAGGGGATTGTATAGGATAGAGGACAGGAGACGATAGAGGATAGGATAGGATAGAGGATAGGAGAATATAGAGCATAGGATATGATAGAGGATAGGATAGAGGATATCATAGGATAGAGGATAGGATAAGATAGAGGATAGGATAGGATTGAGGATAGGATAGGATAGAGGAAAGGATAGGATAGAGGATTGGATAGGTTATTGGATATGATAGAGGATAGGATAGGATAGAGGATAGTATAGGATAGAGGATAGGATAGGATAGAGGATAGGATAGGGGATTGGATAGGATAGAGGATAGGATAGGATAGAGGATAGGATAGGGGATTGGATAGGATAGAGGATAGGATAGGATAGAGGATAGGGTAGAGGATAGGATAGAGGATTGGATAGGATAGGGGATATTATAGGATAGAGGATAGGGCAGGATAGCGGATATGATAGGATATAGGATACGAAATTATAGAGGATAGGATATGATAGCGGATAGCATCGGATAGCGGATAGGATAGGGGATTGGATAGGATAGAGGATAGAATAGGATAGAGGATAGGATACGATCGGATAGAGCATAGGATAGGGGATTGGATAGGACAGAGTGTAGGATAGGATAGCGGATAGGATAGCATATAGTATTGGATAGGATAGGGGATAGGATAGGATAAAGGGTAGGATAGGATAGAGGATAGAATAGGATAGGATACAGGATAGGATAGGATAGAGGATAGGATAGGATAGAGGATAGGATAGGATAGAGGATAGGATAGGATAGAGGATAGGATAGGATAGAGGATAGGACAGGATAGGATAGAGGGTAGGATAGGATAGAGGATAGGATAGGATAGAGGATAGGATAGGATAGAGGATAGGATAGGATAGAGGATAGGATAGGATAGAGGATAGGATAGGATAGCGGTTAGGATAGGGTAGAGTATAGAATAGGATAGAGGATAGGATAGGATAGAGGATAGGATAGGGGATTGGATAGGATAGAGGATAGGATAGGATAGAGGATAGGATAGGGGATTGGATAGGATAGAGGATAGGATAGGATAGAGGATAGGGTAGAGGATAGGATAGAGGATTGGATAGGATAGGGGATATTATAGGATAGAGGATAGGGCAGGATAGCGGATATGATAGGATATAGGATACGAAATTATAGAGGATAGGATATGATAGCGGATAGCATCGGATAGCGGATAGGATAGGGGATTGGATAGGATAGAGGATAGAATAGGATAGAGGATAGGATACGATCGGATAGAGCATAGGATAGGGGATTGGATAGGACAGAGTGTAGGATAGGATAGCGGATAGGATAGCATATAGTATTGGATAGGATAGGGGATAGGATAGGATAAAGGGTAGGATAGGATAGAGGATAGAATAGGATAGGATACAGGATAGGATAGGATAGAGGATAGGATAGGATAGAGGATAGGATAGGATAGAGGATAGGATAGGATAGAGGATAGGACAGGATAGGATAGAGGGTAGGATAGGATAGAGGATAGGATAGGATAGAGGATAGGATAGGATAGAGGACAGGATAGGATAGAGGATAGGATAGGATAGAGGATAGGATAGGATAGAGGATAGGATAGGATAGCGGTTAGGATAGGGTAGAGTATAGAATAGGATAGAGGATAGGATTGGATAGAGGATAGGATAGGATAGAGGATAGGGTAGAGGATAGGATAGAGGATTGGATAGGATAGGGGATATTATAGGATAGAGGATAGGGCAGGATAGCGGATAGGATAGGATATAGGATACGAAATTATAGAGGATAGGATAGGATATAGGATAGCATCGGATAGCGGATAGGATAGGGGATTGGATAGGATAGTGGATAGAATAGGATAACGGATAGGATAGGATAGATAATAGGATAGGATCGAGTATAGAATAGGATAGGGGATAGGATAGGATAGAGGATAGGATAGGATAGAGGATAGGATAGGATAGAGTAAAGGATAGGATAGAGGATCGGTCAGGTGATTGGATAGGATAGAGGGTAGGATAGGATAGCGGATAGGATAGCATATAGGATTGGATAGGATAGGGGATTGGATAGGATAGAGGATAGGATAGGATTGAGGATAGGATAGGATAGCGGATAGGATAGGATAGGGGATAGAATAGGATAGAGGATAGGGTACGATCGGATAGAGCATAGGATAGGGGATTGGATAGGATAGAGGGTAGGATAGGATAGCGGATAGGATAGCATATAGGATTGGATAGGATAGGGGATAGGATAGGATAAGGGGTAGGATAGGATAGAGGATAGAATAGGATAGAGGATAGGATAGGATAGAGGATAGGATAGGATGTAGGATTGGATAGGATAGAGGGTAGGATACGATAGAGGATAGGATAGGATAGAGGATAGGATAGGATAGAGGATAGGATAGGGGATTTGATAGGATAGAGGATAGGATAGGATAGAGGATAGGATAGGATAGAGGATAGGATAGGATAGATAATAGGATAGGATCGAGTATAGAATAGGATAGAGGATAGGATAGGATAGAGGATAGGATAGGATTGAGGATAGGATAGGATAGAGTAAAGGATAGGATAGAGGATCGGATAGGTGATTGGATAGGATAGAGGGTAGGATAGGATAGCGGATAGGATAGCATATAGGATTGGATAGGATAGGGGATAGGATAGGATAAAGGGTAGGATAGGATAGAGGATAGAATAGGATAGAGGATAGGATAGGATAGAGGATAGGGTAGGATATAGGATTGGATAGGATAGAGGATAGGATACGATAGAGGATAGGATAGTGTAGGGGATTGGATAGGATAGAGGATAGGATATGATATAGGATAGGATAGGATAGAGTATAGGATAGGATATAGGATTGGATAGGATAGAGGATAGGATACGATAGAGGATAGGATAGGATAGAGGATAGGATAGGGGATTTGATAGGATAGAGGATAGGATAGGATAGAGGATAGGATAGGATAGAGGATAGGATAGGATAGATAATAGGATAGGATCGAGTATAGAATAGGATAGAGGATAGGATAGGATAGAGTATAGGATAGGATAGAGGATAGGATAGGATATAGGATTGGATAGGATAGTGGATAGGATACGATAGAGGATAGGGTAGGATAGAGGATAGGATAGGGGATTGGATAGGATAGAGGATAGGATAGGATATAGGATAGGATAGGATAGAGTATAGGATAGGATAGAGGATAGGATAGGATAGAGGATAGGATAGGATAGATAATAGGATAGGATCGAGTATAGAATAGGATAGATGATAGGATAGGATAGATGATAGGATAGGATTGAGGATAGGATAGGATAGAGTAAAGGATAGGATAGAGGATAGGATAGGATAGATGATAGGATAGGATAGAGGATAGGATAGGATAGAGGATAGGATACGATAGGATACAGGATAGGATAGGATAGAGGATAGGATAGGATAGAGGATAGGATAGGATAGAGGATAGGATAGGAATGAGGATAGGATAGGAATGAGGATAATATAGGATGGAGGATAGGATAAGATAGAGGCTCGGATAGGATCGGATGGTATATAGAATAGGATAGAGGATAGGATAGGTTAGAGGATAGGATAGGATAGAGGATAGGATAGGATAGAGGATAGGATAGGATAGAGGATAGGATAGGATAGAGAATAGAATAGGATGGAGGACAGGATAGGATAGAGGATAGGATAGGATAGAGGATAGGATAGGGGATTGGATAGGATAGAGGATAGGATAGGATAGAGGATAGGGTAGAGGATAGGATAGAGGATTGGATAGGATAGGGGATATTATAGGATAGAGGATAGGGCAGGATAGCGGATATGATAGGATATAGGATACGAAATTATAGAGGATAGGATATGATAGCGGATAGCATCGGATAGCGGATAGGATAGGGGATTGGATAGGATAGAGGATAGAATAGGATAGAGGATAGGATACGATCGGATAGAGCATAGGATAGGGGATTGGATAGGACAGAGTGTAGGATAGGATAGCGGATAGGATAGCATATAGTATTGGATAGGATAGGGGATAGGATAGGATAAAGGGTAGGATAGGATAGAGGATAGAATAGGATAGGATACAGGATAGGATAGGATAGAGGATAGGATAGTATAGAGGATAGGATAGGATAGAGGATAGGATAGGATAGAGGATAGGACAGGATAGGATAGAGGGTAGGATAGGATAGAGGATAGGATAGGATAGAGGATAGGATAGGATAGAGGACAGGATAGGATAGAGGATAGGATAGGATAGAGGATAGGATAGGATAGAGGATAGGATAGGATAGCGGTTAGGATAGGGTAGAGTATAGAATAGGATAGAGGATAGGATTGGATAGAGGATAAGATAGGATAGAGGATAGGGTAGAGGATAGGATAGAGGATTGGATAGGATAGGGGATATTATAGGATAGAGGATAGGGCAGGATAGCGGATAGGATAGGATATAGGATACGAAATTATAGAGGATAGGATAGGATATAGGATAGCATCGGATAGCGGATAGGATAGGGGATTGGATAGGATAGTGGATAGAATAGGATAACGGATAGGATAGGATAGATAATAGGATAGGATCGAGTATAGAATAGGATAGGGGATAGGATAGGATAGAGGATAGGATAGGATAGAGGATAGGATAGGATAGAGTAAAGGATAGGATAGAGGATCGGTCAGGTGATTGGATAGGATAGAGGGTAGGATAGGATAGCGGATAGGATAGCATATAGGATTGGATAAGATAGGGGATTGGATAGGATAGAGGATAGGATAGGATAGAGGATAGGATAGGATAGCGGATAGGATAGGATAGGGGATAGAATAGGATAGAGGATAGGGTACGATCGGATAGAGCATAGGATAGGGGATTGGATAGGATAGAGGGTAGGATAGGATAGCGGATAGGATAGCATATAGGATTGGATAGGATAGGGGATAGGATAGGATAAGGGGTAGGATAGGATAGAGGATAGAATAGGATAGAGGATAGGATAGGATAGAGGATAGGATAGGATGTAGGATTGGATAGGATAGAGGGTAGGATACGATAGAGGATAGGATAGGATAGAGGATAGGATAGGATAGATAATAGGATAGGATCGAGTATAGAACAGGATAGAGGATAGGATAGGATAGAGGATAGGATAGGATTGAGGATAGGATAGGATAGAGTAAAGGATAGGATAGAGGATCGGATAGGTGATTGGATAGGATAGAGGGTAGGATAGGATAGCGGATAGGATAGCATATAGGATTGGATAGGATAGGGGATAGGATAGGATAAAGGGTAGGATAGGATAGAGGATAGAATAGGATAGAGGATAGGATAGGATAGAGGATAGGGTAGGATATAGGATTGGATAGGATAGAGGATAGGATACGATAGAGGATAGGATAGTGTAGGGGATTGGATAGGATAGAGGATAGGATATGATATAGGATAGGATAGGATAGAGTATAGGATAGGATATAGGATTGGATAGGATAGAGGATAGGATACGATAGAGGATAGGATAGGATAGAGGATAGGATAGGGGATTGGATAGGATAGAGGATAGGATAGGATAGAGGATAGGATAGGAATGAGGATAGGATAGGAATGAGGATAATATAGGATGGAGGATAGGATAAGATAGAGGCTCGGATAGGATCGGATGGTATATAGAATAGGATAGAGGATAGGATAGGTTAGAGGATAGGATAGGATAGAGGATAGGATAGGATAGAGGATAGGATAGGATAGAGGATAGGATAGGATAGAGAATAGAATAGGATGGAGGACAGGATAGGATAGAGGATAGGATAGGATTGAGGATAGGATAGGATAGAGGAAAGGATAGGATAGAGGATCGGATAGGTGATTGGATAGTATAGAGGATAGGATAGGATAGAGGATAGGATAGGATAACGGATCGGATAGGATATAGGATTGGTTAGGATAGAGGATAGGATACGATAGAGGATAGGATAGGATAGAGGATAGGATAGGACAGAGGATAGGATAGGATAGAGGATAGGATAGGATATAGGATACGATAGGATAGATTATAGGATAGGATAGAGGATAGGATAGGGTAGAGGATAGGATAGGATAGAGGATAGGATAGGATAGCGGATAGGATAGGGTAGACTATAGAATAGGATAGAGGATAGGATTGGATAGAGGATAGGATAGGATAGAGGATAGGGTAGAGGATAGGATAGAGGATTGGATAGGATAGGGGATATTATAGGATAGAGGATAGGACAGGATAGCGGATAGGATAGGATATAGTATTGGATAGGATAGAGGATAGGTTAGGATAGAGGATACGAAATTATAGAGGATAGGATAGGATAGAGTATAGCATCGGATAGCGGATAGGATAGGGGATTGGATAGGATAGAGGATAGAATAGGATAGAGGATAGGATACGATCGGATAGAGCATAGGATAGGAGATTGGATAGGATAGAGGGTAGGATAGGATAGCGGATAGGATAGCATATAGGATTGGAAAGGATAGGGGATAGGATAGGATAAAGGGTCGGATAGGATAGAGGATAGAATAGGATACAGGATAGGATAGGATAACGGATCGGATAGGATATAGGATTGGATAGGATAGAGGATAGAATAGGATAGAGGATAGGATAGGATAACGGATCGGATAGGATATAGGATTGGATAGGATAGAGGATAGGATAGGATATAGGATAGGATAGGATAGGATAGATTATAGGATAGGATAGAGGATAGGATAGGATATAGGATAGGATAGGATAGATTATAGGATAGGATAGAGGATAGGATAGGGTAGAGGATAGGATAGGATAGATAATAGGATAGGATCGAGTATAGAATAGGATAGAGGATAGGATAGGATAGAGGATAGGATAGGATTGAGGATAGGATAGGATAGAGTAAAGGATAGGATAGAGGATCGGATACGTGACTGGATAGGATAGAGGATAGGATAGGATAGAGGATAGGATAGGATAGAGGATAGGATAGGATAGAGGATAGGATAGGATAGAGGATAGGATAGGATAGAGGATAGGATAGGATAGAGGATAGGATAGGATAGAGGATAGGATAGGATAGAGGATAGGATAGGATAGAGGATAGGATAGGATAGAGGATAGGATAGGATAGAGGATAGGATAGGATAGAGGATAGGATAGGATAGAGGATAGGATAGGATAGAGGATAGGATAGGATAGAGGATAGGATAGGATAGAGGATAGGATAGGATAGAGGATAGGATAGGATAGAGTATAGAATAGGATGGAGGACAGGATAGGATAGAGGATAGGATAGGATTGAGGATAGGATAGGATAGAGGAAAGGATAGGATAGAGGATCGGATAGGTGATTGGATAGTATAGAGGATAGGATAGGATAGAGGATAGGATAGGATAACGGATCGGATAGGATATAGGATTGGATAGGATAGAGGATAGGATACGATAGAGGATAGGATAGGATACAGGATGGGATAGGACAGAGGATAGGATAGGATAGAGGATAGGATAGGATATAGGATACGATAGGATAGATTATAGGATAGGATAGAGGATAGGATAGGGTAGAGGATAGGATAGGATAGAGGATAGGATAGGATAACGGATCGGATAGGATATAGGATTGGATAGGATAGAGGATAGGATACGATAGAGGATAGGATAGGATAGAGGATAGGATAGGACAGAGGATAGGATAGGATAGAGGATAGGATAGGATATAGGATACGATAGGATAGATTATAGGATAGGATAGAGGATAGGATAGGATATAGGATACGATAGGATAGATTATAGGATAGGATAGAGGATAGGATAGGGTAGAGGATAGGATAGGATAGAGGATAGGATAGGATATAGGATTGGATAGGATAGAGGATAGGATAGGATAGAGGATAGGATAGGATAGAGGATAGGATAGGAATGAGGATAGGATAGGAATGAGGATAATATAGGATGGAGGATAGGATAAGATAGAGGCTCGGATAGGATCGGATGGTATATAGAATAGGATAGAGGATAGGATAGGTTAGAGGATAGGATAGGATAGAGGATGGGGTAGAGGATAGGATAGAGGATTGGATAGGATAGGGGATATTATAGGATAGAGGATAGGGCAGGATAGCGGATATGATAGGATATAGGATACGAAATTATAGAGGATAGGATATGATAGCGGATAGCATCGGATAGCGGATAGGATAGGGTATTGGATAGGATAGAGGATAGAATAGGATAGAGGATAGGATACGATCGGATAGAGCATAGGATAGGGGATTGGATAGGACAGAGTGTAGGATAGGATAGCGGATAGGATAGCATATAGTATTGGATAGGATAGGGGATAGGATAGGATAAAGGGTAGGATAGGATAGAGGATAGAATAGGATAGGATACAGGATAGGATAGGATAGAGGATAGGATAGGATAGAGGATAGGATAGGATAGAGGATAGGATAGGATAGAGGATAGGATAGGATAGAGGATAGGACAGGATAGGATAGAGGGTAGGATAGGATAGAGGATAGGATAGGATAGAGGATAGGATAGGATAGAGGACAGGATAGGATAGAGGATAGGATAGGATAGAGGATAGGATAGGATAGAGGATAGGATAGGATAGCGGATAGGATAGGGTAGAGTATAGAATAGGATAGAGGATAGGATTGGATAGAAGATAGGATAGGATAGAGGATAGGGTAGAGGATAGGATAGAGGATTGGATAGGATAGGGGATATTATAGGATAGAGGATAGGATATGATATAGGATAGGATAGGATAGAGTATAGGATAGGATATAGGATTGGATAGGATAGAGGATAGGATACGATAGAGGATAGGATAGGATAGAGGATAGGATAGGGGATTGGATAGGATAGAGGATAGGATAGGATAGAGGATAGGATAGGATAGGATACAGGATAGGATAGGATAGAGGATAGGATAGGATAGAGGATAGGATAGGATAGAGGATAGGATAGGATAGAGGATAGGATAGGATAGAGGATAGGACAGGATAGGATAGAGGGTAGGATAGGATAGAGGATAGGATAGGATAGAGGATAGGATAGGATAGAGGACAGGATAGGATAGAGGATAGGATAGGATAGAGGATAGGATAGGATAGAGGATAGGATAGGATAGCGGATAGGATAGGGTAGAGTATAGAATAGGATAGAGGATAGGATAGGATAGAGGATAGGGTAGAGGATAGGATAGAGGATTGGATAGGATAGGGGATATTATAGGATAGAGGATAGGACAGGATAGCGGATAGGATAGGATATAGGATACGAAATTATAGAGGATAGGATAGGATATAGGATAGCATCGGATAGCGGATAGGATAGGGGATTGGATAGGATAGTGGATAGAATAGGATAACGGATAGGATAGGATAGATAATAGGATAGGATCGAGTATAGAATAGGATAGGGGATAGGATAGGATAGAGGATAGGATAGGATAGAGGATAGGACAGGATAGGATAGAGGGTAGGATAGGATAGAGGATAGGATAGGATAGAGGATAGGATAGGATAGAGGACAGGATAGGATAGAGGATAGGATAGGATAGAGGATAGGATAGGATAGAGGATAGGATAGGATAGCGGATAGGATAGGGTAGAGTATAGAATAGGATAGAGGATAGGATTGGATAGAAGATAGGATAGGATAGAGGATAGGGTAGAGGATAGGATAGAGGATTGGATAGGATAGGGGATATTATAGGATAGAGGATAGGACAGGATAGCGGATACGATAGGATATAGGATACGAAATTATAGAGGATAGGATAGGATATAGGATAGCATCGGATAGCGGATAGGATAGGGGATTGGATAGGATAGTGGATAGAATAGGATAACGGATAGGATAGGATAGATAATAGGATAGGATCGAGTATAGAATAGGATAGGGGATAGGATAGGATAGAGGATAGGATAGGATAGAGGATAGGATAGGATAGAGTAAAGGATAGGATAGAGGATCGGTCAGGTGATTGGATAGGATAGAGGGAAGGATAGGATAGCGGATAGGATAGCATATAGGATTGGATAGGATAGGGGATTGGATAGGATAGAGGATAGGATAGGATAGAGGATAGGATAGGATAGCGGATAGGATAGGATAGGGGATAGAATAGGATAGAGGATAGGGTACGATCGGATAGAGCATAGGATAGGGGATTGGATAGGATAGAGGGTAGGATAGGATAGCGGATAGGATAGCATATAGGATTGGATAGGATAGGGGATAGGATAGGATAAAGGGTAGGATAGGATAGAGGATAGAATAGGATAGAGGATAGGATAGGATAGAGGATAGGGTAGGATATAGGATTGGATAGGATAGAGGATAGGATACGATAGAGGATAGGATAGTGTAGGGGATTGGATAGGATAGAGGATAGGATATGATATAGGATAGGATAGGATAGAGTATAGGATAGGATATAGGATTGGATAGGATAGAGGATAGGATACGATAGAGGATAGGATAGGATAGAGGATAGGATAGGGGATTGGATAGGATAGAGGATAGGATAGGATAGAGGATAGGATAGGATAGAGGATAGGATAGGATAGATAATAGGATAGGATCGAGTATAGAATAGGATAGAGGATAGGATAGGATAGAGTATAGGATAGGATAGAGGATAGGATAGGATATAGGATTGGATAGGATAGAGGATAGGATAGGATAGCGGATAGGATAGGGTAGAGTATAGAATAGGATAGAGGATAGGATTGGATAGAAGATAGGATAGGATAGAGGATAGGGTAGAGGATAGGATAGAGGATTGGATAGGATAGGGGATATTATAGGATAGAGGATAGGACAGGATAGCGGATAGGATAGGATATAGGATACGAAATTATAGAGGATAGGATAGGATATAGGATAGCATCGGATAGCGGATAGGATAGGGGATTGGATAGGATAGTGGATAGAATAGGATAACGGATAGGATAGGATAGATAATAGGATAGGATCGAGTATAGAATAGGATAGGGGATAGGATAGGATAGAGGATAGGATAGGATAGAGGATAGGATAGGATAGAGGATAGGACAGGATAGGATAGAGGGTAGGATAGGATAGAGGATAGGATAGGATAGAGGATAGGATAGGATAGAGGACAGGATAGGATAGAGGATAGGATAGGATAGAGGATAGGATAGGATAGAGGATAGGATAGGATAGCGGATAGGATAGGGTAGAGTATAGAATAGGATAGAGGATAGGATTGGATAGAAGATAGGATAGGATAGAGGATAGGGTAGAGGATAGGATAGAGGATTGGATAGGATAGGGGATATTATAGGATAGAGGATAGGACAGGATAGCAGATAGGATAGGATATAGGATACGAAATTATAGAGGATAGGATAGGATATAGGATAGCATCGGATAGCGGATAGGATAGGGGATTGGATAGGATAGTGGATAGAATAGGATAACGGATAGGATAGGATAGATAATAGGATAGGATCGAGTATAGAATAGGATAGGGGATAGGATAGGATAGAGGATAGGATAGGATAGAGGATAGGATAGGATAGAGTAAAGGATAGGATAGAGGATCGGTCAGGTGATTGGATAGGATAGAGGGAAGGATAGGATAGCGGATAGGATAGCATATAGGATTGGATAGGATAGGGGATTGGATAGGATAGAGGATAGGATAGGATAGAGGATAGGATAGGATAGCGGATAGGATAGGATAGGGGATAGAATAGGATAGAGGATAGGGTACGATCGGATAGAGCATAGGATAGGGGATTGGATAGGATAGAGGGTAGGATAGGATAGCGGATAGGATAGCATATAGGATTGGATAGGATAGGGGATAGGATAGGATAAAGGGTAGGATAGGATAGAGGATAGAATAGGATAGAGGATAGGATAGGATAGAGGATAGGGTAGGATATAGGATTGGATAGGATAGAGGATAGGATACGATAGAGGATAGGATAGTGTAGGGGATTGGATAGGATAGAGGATAGGATATGATATAGGATAGGATAGGATAGAGTATAGGATAGGATATAGGATTGGATAGGATAGAGGATAGGATACGATAGAGGATAGGATAGGATAGAGGATAGGATAGGGGATTGGATAGGATAGAGGATAGGATAGGATAGAGGATAGGATAGGATAGAGGATAGGATAGGATAGATAATAGGATAGGATCGAGTATAGAATAGGATAGAGGATAGGATAGGATAGAGTATAGGATAGGATAGAGGATAGGATAGGATATAGGATTGGATAGGATAGAGGATAGGATACGATAGAGGATAGGGTAGGATAGAGGATAGGATAGGGGATTGGATAGGATAGAGGATAGGATAGGATATAGGATAGGATAGGATAGAGTATAGGATAGGATAGAGGATAGGATAGGATAGAGGATAGGATAGGATAGATAATAGGATAGGATCGAGTATAGAATAGGATAGATGATAGGATAGGATAGATGATAGGATAGGATTGAGGATAGGATAGGATAGAGTAAAGGATAGGATAGAGGATAGGATAGGATATAGGATAGGATAGGATAGAGTATAGGATAGGATAGAGGATAGGATAGGATAGAGGATATTATAGGGGATTGGATAGGATAGAGGATAGGAGACGATGGAGGATAGGATAGGGGATTGTATAGGATAGAGGACAGGAGACGATAGAGGATAGGATAGGATAGAGGATAGGATAGGATAGAGGATAGGATAGGATACAGTATAGGATAGTACAGAGGATAGGATAGGATAGAGGATAGGATAGGATAGAGTATAGGATAGGATAGAGGATAGGATATTATAGAGGATAGGATAGGATAGAGGATAGGATAGGATAGAGGATAGGATAGGATAGAGGATAGGATAGGATAGAGGATAGGATAGGATAGAGGATAGGATAGGATAGAGGATATGATAGAGGATAGGATAGGGGATTGTATAGGATAGAGGACAGGAGACGATAGAGGATAGGATAGGATAGAGGATAGGATACGATAGGATACAGGATAGGATAGGATAGAGGATAGGATAGGATAGAGGATAGGATAGGATAGAGGATAGGATAGGAATGAGGATAGGATAGGAATGAGGATAATATAGGATGGAGGATAGGATAAGATAGAGGCTCGGATAGGATCGGATGGTATATAGAATAGGATAGAGGATAGGATAGGTTAGAGGATAGGATAGGATAGAGGATAGGATAGGATAGAGGATAGGATAGGATAGAGGATAGGATAGGATAGAGTATAGAATAGGATGGAGGACAGGTTAGGATAGAGGATAGGATAGGATTGAGGATAGGATAGGATAGAGGAAAGGATAGGATAGAGGATCGGATAGGTGATTGGATAGTATAGAGGATAGGATAGGATAGAGGATAGGATAGGATAACGGATCGGATAGGATATAGGATTGGATAGGATAGAGGATAGAATAGGATAGAGGATAGGATAGGATAACGGATCGGATAGGATATAGGATTGGATAGGATAGAGGATAGGATAGGATATAGGATAGGATAGGATAGGATAGATTATAGGATAGGATAGAGGATAGGATAGGATATAGGATAGGATAGGATAGATTATAGGATAGGATAGAGGATAGGATAGGGTAGAGGATAGGATAGGATAGATAATAGGATAGGATCGAGTATAGAATAGGATAGAGGATAGGATAGGATAGAGGATAGGATAGGATTGAGGATAGGATAGGATAGAGTAAAGGATAGGATAGAGGATCGGATACGTGACTGGATAGGATAGAGGATAGGATAGGATAGAGGATAGGATAGGATAGAGGATAGGATAGGATAGAGGATAGGATAGGATAGAGGATAGGATAGGATAGAGGATAGGATAGGATAGAGGATAGGATAGGATAGAGGATAGGATAGGATAGAGGATAGGATAGGATAGAGGATAGGATAGGATAGAGGATAGGATAGGATAGAGGATAGGATAGGATAGAGGATAGGATAGGATAGAGGATAGGATAGGATAGAGGATAGGATAGGATAGAGGATAGGATAGGATAGAGGATAGGATAGGATAGAGTATAGAATAGGATGGAGGACAGGATAGGATAGAGGATAGGATAGGATTGAGGATAGGATAGGATAGAGGAAAGGATAGGATAGAGGATCGGATAGGTGATTGGATAGTATAGAGGATAGGATAGGATAGTGGATAGGATAGGATAACGGATCGGATAGGATATAGGATTGGATAGGATAGAGGATAGGATACGATAGAGGATAGGATAGGATAGAGGATAGGATAGGACAGAGGATAGGATAGGATAGAGGATAGGATAGGATATAGGATACGATAGGATAGATTATAGGATAGGATAGAGGATAGGATAGGGTAGAGGATAGGATAGGATAGAGGATAGGATAGGATAACGGATCGGGTAGGATATAGGATTGGATAGGATAGAGGATAGGATACGATAGAGGATAGGATAGGATAGAGGATAGGATAGGACAGAGGATAGGATAGGATAGAGGATAGGGTAGGATATAGGATACGATAGGATAGATTATAGGATAGGATAGAGGATAGGATAGGATATAGGATATGATAGGATAGATTATAGGATAGGATAGAGGATAGGATAGGGTAGAGGATAGGATAGGATAGAGGATAGGATAGGATATAGGATTGGATAGGATAGAGGATAGGATAGGATAGAGGATAGGATAGGATAGAGGATAGGATAGGAATGAGGATAGGATAGGAATGAGGATAATATAGGATGGAGGATAGGATAAGATAGAGGCTCGGATAGGATCGGATTGTATATAGAATAGGATAGAGGATAGGATAGGTTAGAGGATAGGATAGGATAGAGGATAGGATAGGATAGAGGATAGGATAGGATAGAGGATAGGATAGGATAGAGTATAGAATAGGATGGAGGACAGGATAGGATAGAGGATAGGATAGGATTGAGGATAGGATAGGATAGAGGAAAGGATAGGATAGAGGATCGGATAGGTGATTGGATAGTATAGAGGATAGGATAGGATAGAGGATAGGATAGGATAACGGATCGGATAGGATATAGGATTGGATAGGATAGAGGATAGGATACGATAGAGGATAGGATAGGATAGAGGTTAGGATAGGACAGAGGATAGGATAGGATAGAGGATAGGATAGGATATAGGATACGATAGGATAGATTATAGGATAGGATAGAGGATAGGATAGGGTAGAGGATAGGATAGGATAGAGGATAGGATAGGATAGCGGAGAGGATAGGGTAGACTATAGAATAGGATAGAGGATAGGATTGGATAGAGGATAGGATAGGATAGAGGATAGGGTAGAGGATAGGATAGAGGATTGGATAGGATAGGGGATATTATAGGATAGAGGATAGGACAGGATAGCGGATAGGATAGGATATAGGATTGGATAGGATAGAGGATAGGTTAGGATAGAGGATACGAAATTATAGAGGATAGGATAGGATAGAGTATAGCATCGGATAGCGGATAGGATAGGGGATTGGATAGGATAGAGGATAGAATAGGATAGAGGATAGGATACGATCGGATAGAGCATAGGATAGGAGATTGGATAGGATAGAGGGTAGGATAGGATAGCGGATAGGATAGCATATAGGATTGGAAAGGATAGGGGATAGGATAGGATAAAGGGTCGGATAGGATAGAGGATAGAATAGGATACAGGATAGGATAGGATAACGGATCGGATAGGATATAGGATTGGATAGGATAGAGGATAGAATAGGATAGAGGATAGGATAGGATAACGGATCGGATAGGATATAGGATTGGATAGGATAGAGGATAGGATAGGATATAGGATAGGATAGGATAGGATAGATTATAGGATAGGATAGAGGATAGGATAGGATATAGGATAGGATAGGATAGATTATAGGATAGGATAGAGGATAGGATAGGGTAGAGGATAGGATAGGATAGATAATAGGATAGGATCGAGTATAGAATAGGATAGAGGATAGGATAGGATAGAGGATAGGATAGGATTGAGGATAGGATAGGATAGAGTAAAGGATAGGATAGAGGATCGGATACGTGACTGGATAGGATAGAGGATAGGATAGGATAGAGGATAGGATAGGATGGAGGATAGGATAGGATAGAGGATAGGATAGGATAGAGGATAGGATAGGATAGAGGATAGGATAGGATAGAGGATAGGATAGGATAGAGGATAGGATAGGATAGAGGATAGGATAGGATAGAGGATAGGATAGGATAGAGGATAGGATAGGATAGAGGATAGGATAGGATAGAGGATAGGATAGGATAGAGGATAGGATAGGATAGAGGATAGGATAGGATAGAGGATAGGATAGGATAGAGGATAGGCTAGGATAGAGGATAGGGTACGATAGATGATAGGATAGGATAGAGGATAGGATAGGGGATTGGATAGGATAGAGGATAGGATAGGGTAGAGGATAGGATCGGATAGAGGATAGGATAGGGGATTGGATAGGATAGAGTATAGGATACGATAGAGGATAGGATCGGATAGGGGAAAGGATAGGGGATTGGATAGGATAGAGGATAGGAGACGATAGAGGATATTATAGGGGATTGGATAGGATAGAGGATAGGAGACGATAGAGGATAGGATAGGGGATTGTATAGGATAGAGGACAGGAGACGATAGAGGATAGGACAGGATAGAGGATAGGATAGGATACAGTATAGGATAGGATAGAGGATAGGATAGGATAGAGTATAGGATAGAATACAGGATAGGATATTATAGAGGATAGGATAGGATAGAGGATAGGATAGGATAGAGGATAGGATAGGATAGAGGATAGGATAGAGGATAGGATAGGATAGGATAGAGGATAGGATAGAGGATAGGAAAGGGGATTGTATAGGATAGAGGACAGGAGACGATAGAGGATAGGATAGGATAGAGGATAGGAGAATATAGAGCATAGGATATGATAGAGGATAGGATAGAGGATAGCATAGGATAGAGGATAGGATAAGATAGAGGATAGGATAGGATAGAGGATAGGATAGTATAGAGTATAGAATAGGATAGAGAATAGGATAGGATAGAGGATAGGATAGGATAGAGGATTGTATAGGATAGAGGATAGGATAGAGGATAGGATAGGGGATTGGATAGGATAAGGTATAGGATACGATAGAGTATAGGATCGGATAGAGGATAGGATAGGATAGAGGATAGGATAGGATAGGATAGAGGATAGGATAGAGGATAGGATAGGATGGAGGATGTTATAGGATAGGAGATAGGATAGGATAGCGGATAGGTTAGGATGGAGTATAGGATACGAATGAGGATAGGATAGGGATGAGGATAGGATAGGGGATTGGATAGGATAGAGGATAGGATTAGATAGAGAATAGGATAGGGGATAGGATAGGATAGAGGATAGGATAGGATAGAGGATAGGATAGGATAGAGGATAGGATAGGATAGGATAGAGGATAGGATATAGGATTGGATAGGATAGAGGATAGGATAGGATGATGTATAGGATAGAATTGAGGATAGGATAGGATAGAGGATAGGATAGGATAGAGGATAGGATAGGATAGAGGATAGGATATGATAGGGAATAGGATAGGATAGAGGACAGGATAGGATAGAGGATAGGATTGGATAGAGGATAGGACAGGGTAGAGGATAGGATAGGATAGAGGATAGGATAGGATAGAGGATAGGATAGGATAGAGGATAGGATAGGATAGATTATAGGGTAGGATAGAGGATAGGATAGGATTCAGGATAGGATAGGATAGAGGATAGGATATGATAGAGGATAGGATAGGATAGAGGATAGGATAGGATAGAGGATAGGATAGGATAGAGGATAGGATAGGATAGAGGATAGGATATGATAGGGAATAGGATAGGATAGAGGACAGGATAGGATAGAGGATAGGATTGGATAGAGGATAGGACAGGGTAGAGGATACGATAGGATAGAGGATAGGATAGAGGATAGGATACAGGATTGGATAGGATAGGATAAGATAGAGGATAGGATAGAGGATTGGATAGGATAGGATAAGATAGAGGATAAGATAAGGGATTGCATAGGATAGCGGATAGGATAGGATGGAGGATACGATATTATACAGGATAGGATAGGATAGAGGATAGGATCGGATAGAGGATAAGATAGGGGATTGCATAGGATAGAGTATAGGATACGATAGAGGATCGGATAGGATAGAGGATAGGATAGGGGATTGGATAGGATAGAGGTTAGGATAGGGGATTGTATAGGAAAGAGGATAGGATAGGATAGAGGATAGGATAGGATAGAGGATAGGATAGGATAGAGGATAGGATAGGATAGAGGATAGGATATTATAGAGGATAGGATAGGATAGAGGATAGGATAGGATTGAGGCTAGGATAGGATAGTGGATAGGATAGGATAGAGGATAGGATAGGATGGGATAGAGGATAGGAGAGAGGATAGGATAGAGGATAGGATAGAGGATAGGATAGGATAGGATAGAGGATAGGATAGAGGATTGGATAGGATGGAGGATGTTATAGGATAGGAGATAGGATAGGATAGCGGATAGGTTAGGATGGAGTATAGGATACGAATGAGGATGGGGACCGAGGGGATATGGGCTTAGTAGTGGTGACTCGGATCCACTGCTAGGTATACCACAGTGGTGGTGGTCATATCCCTAAAATGCTCTACGCTCCACCTCCTCGTGGTGGTCCCTGGGAACACACATAGTTGTGTGTTGCTAACGGAGCGAGGGGTATTCCGCGGGAAGTAGTTCCTTTGACGTGTGCGGCGATGCCGGCGGGATCTTCGGATCCTGGCAGGGCCTCCCTTGCCGGTAAGGCTCACACGGAGGGATGAAAACCGCGGTCGGTGTGTCCTGCGGGCAACGGCCGGGGAGGCCGCCGCAGGGCCCCAGACCGTAAACCGGTGGTCATGTTTTACCGGAACGGGGGGGCTTGCCTTAATCGGCTGGCTCTGCGAGGAGGATAAACCTCTATAAAAAAGTCTCCATCCCAAGCTGTCGGAAACGCGGTGAGGGGACTCTCCCGGAGCTCCGGGAGTGGGCGGGGGGACTTCACCCGCTCGTTAGCGTTTGACCACCTCGGGATACCTGCCGACCTCCCGTTGTATATAGGCTTGCCCGGGTAGTGGGGGCTCTGCCCGGGTCGACCACCCTTTCCCGCCATACTCGTGGGAATAATTATGGATTCTTTAACTAAAAACATAGAGGGTAAGGAGGGGGAACCACACCCGGAAGTGGTTGAGGGGGGAGCTGTGGTGGCATCAGTGTCACCACAGGTTATGGGTCGACCGTCCGAAGCTCCGGCCGAGGAGGGGGACTCTGGGGCACGACGGACCCATAGGAGAGGAGGACCGAGTGTCGGTGACGTCGGCCAGATCGGTCACGTCGGCCGGGTCGGCCGTCCCCTCCACCAGCGGTGCGGGCACTAAACGCCCGCTCACCCCGATTCCGGGGAGAGCGTCGCCGACCCCGTCGGATAAGCGGGACAGGCTGGACGGGGATGTCAACTTCTCCCGGCTCCCCTGTGTGGAGGTGAGGGGCATGCTCCCCGGGGAGCGGACGGCCCTCCTCGTGGGGTTGGCCCGAGAGAACCGGGAGATGGCGGAGAGGTCGCGGAACCTGAAGGGAACCTACGTGAAGGGCTTTCGCGACTCCTCCGACCTTATTGAAGAGGTCGCCAACGAAATTGACCGCAGGGGCTTCCCGGTGGGAATCCCTGCGGTTGGCTTTGGCGCCTCCACCCCCGCGGATCGCGAGTCCGGCCTGCTACGGGAGCGCTGCGCGGCCCTTGAGAGGGAGTTGCGGGAGACCCGCGACTCCCTCGAAGCCATCAGAGGGGAGTTGATGGCGGTCAAGCGGCTGCGCGACGCTCCCCCCCTGCCGGCACCGGCGCCCACTGTCGTTGGGGATGCTACGACGCCCGCATCGGACCTGATGGTCGAGATGCGAGCGCTTATGGAGGCGGGTCTCAGCTCCATCCGCCAAGAGATGCGGGTGGAGCTCCGACGCGCGGTCGCGGCCGTTGCCCCGGCGGCGGGGGCACGTGGGCCCCCTCGCCCATCGCCTCGCGGACCGCTGGCCCCGCCTGCGCCTGCGCCTGCGCCTGCGCCGCCGACGCCGGCCCCTGCCCCTCCGGGGCAGAAGAAAAAAAAGAAGAAGAAGGGTAAGAAGGCTGGGGAGACCCCCCAGCCTTCGGTGACCCGTCCGGCGCCGCCCCCCGCACCGAAGCCGGGTCTCCCGAAAGAGGAGACCTGGGCTAAGGTCCTGGGGAGGAAGGCCAAGGCTGCGGCCAAGGCTGTCGCCGCAGTGGCCGCCGCGGCCGCAGCGGCCAAGGCGCCGGCGGGCGCCCAAAGGAAAGGAAAGGCCGCTGCCCCCGCGAAGGCGGCGGCCAAGATAAAGGCTCCCCCCCGGTCAGCGGCGGTGACGATCACCGTCCCGGAGGGGAGCAAGGCCTCCTACGAGGAGGCCATTAGAAGGGCCCGCCAGGGCGTCGACCTCGACGCCCTGGGCATTGGGGCCCTTAATTGGAAGCGTGCGGTCACCGGGGGCCTCATAATCGAGGTCCCTGGTGCCGACGGGGGCCCCAAGGCCGACGCCTTGGCGGCCAAGATGGCTGCCGTCCTGGGGGGGATGGAGGTTAGGGTCTCCAGGCCCGTGAAGAAGGCGGAATTCCGCCTCACGGGCCTGGAGGTGTCGGTGACCCCCCAGGAGGTAACGGAGGCGGTGGCGAAGGCCGGGGGCTGCGCCGCCGGGTCCGTGAGGGTGGGGGAACTGAAGGCTCCGCCCAACGGACTCGGAACGGTTTGGGTGCAGTGCCCGGCCGTGGCCGCGGTAGCCATCGAGAAGGCCGGCAAGGTTCGCGTTGGGTGGTCCACCGCCCAGGTGGTGGTCCTTGCTCCACGACCGCTGCAGTGCTTTCGCTGCCTGGCCTTAGGCCATGTACGGCAGCGATGCACAGCGGCGGTCGACCGCAGCGGTCATTGCTACCGCTGCGAGGATGCATCCCACCGGGCGGTGGACTGTAAGAGTCCGCCCCACTGCGTGGTATGCGCGGCCTTGGGGAGACCGGCGGGCCACAAGGCCAAGAAGGGAAAAAAGGGGGCGGGCGGTGTGGCGCCCACCCCAGTTGCGCCACCGGATACATCGGTGGCGAAAGCGACGGCTCCCCCAACCTCCAAGGGGGAGAGCATGGAGGTGGAGGCGGGCCCCAGCGGGACGGGGGGTAACGACCCCCCGCCACCCGCACCGGCGGCTAAGGAGGGGACCAGCGCGAAGGCCAATTAATGGCCCATATTCCGCGCTGGTCCCCTCTCCCGGTACTCCAGGCCAACCTCAACCACTGCTGCCAGGCGCAGGACCTAATGGTCCAATGCCTGGAGGAGTGGGGGGTTGGCCTGGCCGTCGCCACGGAGCCGTACAGAGTCCCGGACCACCCACACTGGTCCGGGGACGATGACGGCTCCGTGGCGATATGGTGGCGTCGCCACTCGGCGACTGTGCCCCCCTGCTCCGTGGTCGAACGGGGCAGGGGGATGGTTATGGTTAAATGGGGAAGACTTCTGGTCGTGGGGTGCTACAACTCACCCAGTTGTGACTCCGCCGAACTCGGGATGTTTCTGGACCGGCTGGGGCTAATGATAGCCCCGTATATAGCCGGTCCAGTGTTGGTCCTGGGGGACCTCAATGCGAGGTCCTCCACCTGGGGTAACCCCGGGACCAACGCCCGAGGCGGAGTCCTGGAAGACTGGGCGGAGGGGATGGAGCTCCGGTTGTTAAACCGGGGCTCCGTGCCTACGTGCGTGAGGTGGAACGGTTGGTCTATCGTGGACGTGTCATTCGCGACCGCCGCCGCCTCACGCCGTGTGTCCAATTGGCGGGTCTGGAGTGGAGAGACCCTGTCGGACCACGGCTACGTCCTGATGGACGTGGCTGTGGTCTCGGACTCGCCATTGGACACGCCCCTCCGACGTGGCACCCCGTCAGCGCCCAGATGGGCGTTGAAACGACTGGACGGGGACCTCCTGAGGGCCGTGATAATCGGCTCCGCCTGGCCTTCGGCCAGGGACCGCGGGGTAAATGAGGGGGCGACTTGGATCCGGGGCACGTTGCAGATGATCTGCGACGTGGCGATGCCCCGGGTCCGAGGTCAGCCCCCGAGAAAGTCTGTTTACTGGTGGTCGGGGGAGCTGGCCGAACTTCGCAGTTCGGCCGGCCGAGCCCGCCGCCAGTATACCCGCGCCCGTCGCCGCCATTTCCTGGGCGGCGACGCGGAGCCGAGGGTCGCCGAGTTGTACAGTGAGTACAGATCGGCGGCCGTGGCCCTCAAGCGTGCAATTGCCGCTGCTAAGGCCAAGGCCTGGGATGAGCTCCTGCTCACCCTCCGTGACGATCCGTGGGGACGCCCGTATAAGGCGGTGCTTGGGAAGCTCCGCCCCTGGGCGTCCCCGGTCACGGAGAGGCTAGACCCGGAATTTCTGGGGCGCGTAGTGAGTACCCTCTTCCCCCCTGGTGATGGGAACGAGGGGAGGAGGGAACGCGCCCCGGGTCCGACCATTGAGTGGTCGGACGAATTCCGGGTCACCGAGTGGGAGCTGTACCGGGCCGTCCGGGAACTCCGGGCCGGGGGCAAGAAGGCCCCTGGCCCCGATGGGGTTCCCGGTGGTATAATGGCCTTAGCTATGGAGGTCCTCGCCCCGGCGTTCAGGAGCGTCATGGACGCGAGCCTGCGCCGGGGAGTCTTCCCCAAAGAGTGGAAAAGAGCGTGCCTGGTTCTCCTCCAAAAGGAGGGGAAACCCGCAGAGTCTCCCTCTGCATACCGGCCGGTTTGTTTACTCGACGAGGCGGGCAAGCTGTTCGAAAGGATAATTGCCGCCCGCCTCGTCGAGCACCTGTCGCGGGGTGGTCCCGACCTGAGCGACAGCCAGTATGGATTCCGGAGGGGACGCTCCACAATTGACGCCCTGGAGCGTCTGCGCCTCCTCCGTGAACGGGCTGTCGCTCGGGGCGGGGCGTTGTTGGCGGTGTCGTTAGACATATCTAACGCCTTCAACGCCCTGCCCTGGAAGGAGATAGTGGGGGCGATGGAGTATTTCCAGGTGCCCCCCTATCACCGGAAGGTGGTCGGTGACTACCTCCGCGGCAGGAAGGTGATGTTTACCGGCCGGTACAGCATCGTGCACACGAGGGAGACCCACCGCGGCGTTCCACAGGGGTCGGTCCTCGGACCGCTCCTGTGGAACTTGGCTTACGACGCGGTGCTGCGGGTTGTCCTCCCCCCGGATACGGGTGTCATCTGCTACGCAGATGACACCCTGGTATATGCCATGGGGGGGGGGGGACTGGGGGAGAACCAGGCACCTGTGTGAGGCCGCCCTGGACCGCGTGGTCGGGCGAATCCGGAGGATGGGGTTGACCGTGGCCGCCGCAAAGACCGAGGCGATCTGGATGTACGGATCGCCTCGGCCGCGGCGGCTACCCCATGGTCAGAACCTCCGGATTCGCGTCGCTGAAACCTCCGTCGAGATCGGGCCCAGGATGAGATACCTGGGCCTGGTCATAGACGGCCGCTGGCGATTCGAAGAACACTTCGAGCTCCTCGCCCCCCGACTAGAGAGGACGGCAGCCGCATTGGCGCGGCTGCTGCCGAATGTCGGGGGGCCGGATTTGAAAGTACGCCGCCTCTATGTGGAGGTGGTGCGGTCTATAGCCCTGTATGGGGCCCCCGTATGGCACCGCTCGCTCGAGGCCAGCACGCCCAGCCGCAAGCTCTTTGAAAGAGTGCGGCGGCGGCTGGCCTTGCGGGTCATACGGGGGTACCGCACCATCTCCACCGAGGCGGCGGGACTCCTCGCCGTGATTCCACCCTTCACTGTGGTGGCGGCGGAGCGGGCGAAGCTATACCACATCGCCCGCTCCTTCCGCCGCCCGCCGGGGGTGGAACTCACGCGCGAGGAGGAGGAGGAGCTCGAGGGCCAGAATCGCCAGGCCCGGACGGAAAGTTTATCGGAGTGGAGGGCGATGCTAACGCCCTCCACACGTCCGATTGTCCGGGCCCTCCTGCCCATATTTCATATATGGTGCGGGAGGCGGGGAAGGTTGACCTTCCGCCTCACGCAGGTGCTCTCCGGCCACGGTTGCTTCGGAGAGTACCTGCATAGAATGGGGCGGGAGCCGACTACGCAGTGCCACCACTGCGGCGAAGATGTCGACACGGCGCGGCACACTCTGGAGGAGTGCCCTGCTTGGGCCGGGCCGCGCCGTGTCCTGAGAGCCGCAGTGGGCGGGTGGGACCTCGCGCTGTCGACCGTGGTCGACCACATGGTCGACAGCGTGGGGTCGTGGAATGCGGTGGCCTCCTTCTGCGAGGATGTTATCAAGCAGAAGGAGGCCGCCGAGCGGGCCCGGGAGCGGGACCCGGGCTCCGCGAGGAGGGTGTGGGCGCGGGGACGACCCCCGCGCCGACGTGTGCCCCCCAGTAGGGGGGCGGAGAGGGTAGGGAGGGCGCGGGGGTCTCCCCCGCGTCAACGTGTGCCCCCGGCGGTGGGGGGCGGAGTGGGGTTGGCGCGGGGAGTTCCCCCGCGTCCTGTTATGCCCCCACCACTGGGGGCGGCGAATTTGGGGGCCCGGGGCGTGAGCTGACCCGGGCCCCCGGGGGGGAGCATAGCTCCCCCCGTGATAGGCCGACACCCCCCGGGTTAATTTCCCGGTTTGGGGGGGTGTCGGTCCGTCCCTCCCGTTAGGGGAGGGGGATTCGTGGGGGGATTTGGGTGAGGAAGGGTCGGGGCGTGCCGGATCGCGCCTCCGACGGCCCTTCCTTCCGGTGGCGGCGTCTTCTTGCCTCGGCCGGGGCCGGTACCTTCGGGATACCGGCTCCGAGCGTGGCACGAAGACACCGGGAGCTGTGGGTGGACCGAGCTGGGGCTCGGGAAGCCCAATCCGAAGGCTCCAGGGATGGGGACACCGGGCGGGTCCCTCCGCCCGGGGTCTTATAGAGTAGGCAGTGGGGGAGGCTAACCCCCTCCCTCGGGGTGGCATGTATTAGCTGGGAGGTGTCCTGTTGAGTACTCGCGTGATCCAGGCACCTCCCATGTAGCTTAGGTGGGCGTGAGGTTTTAGTGGGTAGTCTCCGGGGGCTCCGCCCCCCGGAGAGAATCCCACATAACCCAGGCTTCCCCCAGGGAGTCGGGGTATGTATAAAACATTTCCTCACGATAAAAAAAAAAAAGGATACGAATGAGGATAGGATAGGGGATTGGATAGGGTAGAGGATAGGAGACGAAAGAGGATAGGATTGGATAGAGAATAGGATAGAGGATAGGATAGGATAGAGGATAGGATAGGATAGAGGATAGGATAGGATAGAGGATAGGATAGGATAGAGGATAGGATAGGATAGAGGATAGGATAGGATAGGATAGAGGATAGGATAGGATAGAGGATAGGATAGGATAGAGGATACGATAGGATAGAGGATAGGATAGAGGATAGGATAGGATAGGATAGATGATAGGATAGAGGATAGGATAGGATAGGATAGAGGATAGGATATAGCATTGGATATGATAGAGGATAGGATACTATAGACGATAGGATAGGGGATTGGATAGGATAGAGGATAGGATAGGATTGAGGATAGGATAGGTTAGAGGCTCGGATATTATAGAGGGTAGGATATAATACAGGATATGATAGGATAGATGATATTATAGGATAGAGGACGGGATAGGATAGAGGATACGATCTTATGGAGGATAGGATAGGATGGAGGAAAGTATAGGGTAGTGGAAAGGATAGGATAGAGGATAGGATAGGGGATTGGATAGGATAGAGGATAGGAGGCGAAAGAGGATAGGATTGGATAGAGAATAGGATAGAGGATAGGGTAGAGGATTCGATAGGATAGAGAATATTATAGGATAGAGGATAGGATAGGATAGTGGATAGGATAGGATGAAGTATAGGATAGAATTGAGGATAGGATAGGATAGAGGATAGGATAGGATAGAGGATAGGATAGGATAGAGGATAGGATAGGGTAGAGGATAGGATATGATAGGGAATAGGATAGGATAGATGACAGGGTAGGATAGAGGATAGGATTGGATAGAGGATAGGACAGGGTAGAGGATAGGATAGGATAGAGGATAGGATAGGATAGAGGATAGAGGATAGGATAGAGGATAGGATAGAGGATAGGATAGGGTAGGATAGAGGATAGGATAGGATAGGATAGGATAGAGGATAGGATAGGATGGAGGATATGATAGGATAGAGAATAGGATAGGATAGAGGATAGGAAAGGATAGAGGATAGGATAGGATTGAGGCTAGGATAGGATAGTGGATAGGATAGGATAGAGTATGGAATAGGATAGAGGATAGGAGAGGATACAGGATAGGATAGGATTGAGGATAGGATAGTATAGAGGATAGTACAGGATAGAGGATACGATAGAGAATAGGATAGGATACAGGATAGGATAGGATAGAGGATAGGATAGGATAGAGGACAGGATACGATAGAGGATAGGATAGGATAGAGGATAGGATAGGATAGCGGATAAGATAGGATTGAGGCTAGGATAGGATAGTGGATAGGATAGGATAGAGTATGGAATAGGTTAGAGGATAGGAGAGGATACAGGATAGGATAGGATTGAGTATAGGATAGTACAGAGGATAGGATAGGATAGAGGATAGGATATATGATTGGATATTATAGAGGATAGGATACGATAGAGGATAGGGTAGGATAGCGGATAGGATAGGATAGAGTACAGAATAGGATAGAGGACAGGATAGGATAAGGATAGGATAGGATAGAGGATAGGATAGGATAGAGGATAGGATAGGATAGAGGATAGGATAGGATAGAGGATACGATATTATAGAGGATAGGATAGGATAGAGGATTGGATCGGATAGAGGATAAGATAGGGGATTGGATAGGATAGAGTATAGGATACGATAGAGGATCGGATAGGATAGAGGATAGGATAGAGGATAGGATAGGGTAGAGGATAGGATAGGATTGAGGCTAGGATAGGATAGTGGATAGGATAGGATAGAGGATAGGATAGGATAGAGGATAGAGGATAGGATAGAGGATAGGATAGAGGATTGGATAGGATAGGGGATATTATAGGATAGAGGGTAGGATAGGATAGCGGATAGGATAGGATATAGGATAGGATAGGAAAGAGGATGGGATAGGATAGAGGATAGGATAGGAACGAGGATAGAATAGGATTGAGGGTATGATGGGATAGAGGATAGGATTGGATAGAGGATAGGATAGGATAGAGGATAGGATAGGGGATTGGATAGGATAGAGCAGAGGATAGAGGATACGATATGATTCTGGATAGGATAGGATAGAGCAGACGATAGCGGATAAGATAGGGGATTGGATTGGATAGAGGATAGGATAGGATAGAGCATAGGATATAATAGAGGATATGATAGGATACAGGATATGATAGGATTGATGATAGGACGGGATAGAGGAGAGGATAGAGAATTGGATATGATTTAGGATAGGATACGATAGAGGATAGGATAGGATAGACGATAGGATAGAGGATAGGCTAGGATAGAGGATAGGATTGGATAGAGTATAGGAGAGAGGATAGGATAGAGGATTGGATAGGATAGGGGATATTATAGGATAGAGGGTAGGATAGGATAGCGGATAGGATAGGATATAGGATAGGATAGGAAAGAGGATATGATAGGATTGAGGGTAGGATGGGAAAGAGGATAGGATAGGATAGAGGATAGGATAGGAGAGAGGATAGGATAGGGGATTGGATAGGATAGAGCAGAGGATAGAGGATACGATATGATTCTGGATAGGATAGGATAGAGCAGACGATAGCGGATAGGATAGGGGATTGGATTGGATAGAGGATAGGATATGATAGAGGATAGGATAGGATAGACGATAGGATAGAGAATAGGATAGGATAGAGGATAGGCTAGGATAGAGGATAGGATTGGATAGAGGATAGGATAGGATAGAGGATAGGATAGAGGATAGAGGATAGGATGGGGGATAGGATAGAGGATTGGATAGGATAGGGGATATTATAGGATAGAGGGTAGGATAGGATACCGGATAGGATAGGATATAGGATAGGATAGGAAAGAGGATAGGATAGGATAGAGGATAGGATAGAGGATAGAGGATAGGATGGAGGATAGGATAGAGGATTGGATAGGATAGGGGATATTATAGGATAGAGGGTAGGATAGGATACCGGATAGGATAGGATATAGGATAGGATAGGAAAGAGGATGGGATAGGATAGAGGATGGGATGGGATAGAGGATAGGCTAGGATTGAGGGTAGGATAGGATAGTGGATAGGATAGGATAGGGCAGACGATAGAGGATACGATATGATTCATTATAGGATAGGATAGAGCAGACGATAGCGGATAGGATAGGATAGAGCAGACGATAGAGAATACGATATGATTCAGGATAGGATAGGATAGAGCAGACGATAGCGGATAGGATAGGGGATTGGATAGGATAGAGAATAGGATAGGATAGAGGATTGACTAGGATAGAGGATAGGATTGGATAGATGATAGCATAGGATAGAGGATAGGATAGGATAGAGGATTGGATAGGATAGAGGATAGGATAGGATAGAGGATAGGATAGAGGATAGAGGATAGGATAGAGGATAGGATAGAGGATTGGATAGGATAGGGGATATTATAGGATAGAGGGTAGGATAGGATAGCGGATAGGATAGGATATAGGATAGGATAGGAAAGAGGATAGGATAGGATAGAGGGTAGGATGGGATAGAGGATAGGATAGGATAGAGGATAGGATACGATAGAGGATATGATAGGATAGAGGATAGGATAGGATAGAGGATAGGATAGGATTGAGGGTAGGATAGGATAGTGGATAGGATAGGATAGAGCAGAGGATAGAGGATACGATATGATTCAGGTTAGGATAGGATAGAGCAGACGATAGCGTATTGGATAGTATAGAGGAGAGGATACAGGATAGGATATAATAGAGGATAGGATAGGATAGAGGATAGTATAGGATAGTGAATAGGCTAGGATAGATGATATTATTGGATAGAGGATACAATATGATAGAGGATAGGATAGGGGATTGGATCGGATAGAGGATAGGATAGGATAGAGGATAGGATAGGATAGAGGATAGGATAGGAAAGGATAGGATAGGATAGAGGATAGGATAGAGGATTGGATAGGATAGAGGATATTATACGGTAGAGGATAGGATAGGATAGCGGATATGTTAGGATGGAGTATACGATACGAATGAGGATAGGATAGGGTTGAAGATAGGATAGGATAGGATAGAGGATAGGATAGGATAGATGATAGGATACGATAGAGGATAGGATAGGATACAGGATAGGATAGGATAGAGTATAGGATATAGGATTGGATAGGATAGAGGATAGGATACGATAGAGGATAGGGTAGGATTCAGGATAGGATAGGATAGAGGATAGGATATAGGATTGGATAGGATAGAGGATATTATAGGATAGAGGATAGGATAGGATAGCGGATATGTTAGGATGGAGTATACGATACGAATGAGGATAGGATAGGGTTGAAGAAAGGATAGGATAGGATAGAGGATAGAATAGGAGAGGGGATAGGATAGGATAGAGGATAGGATAGGATAGAGGATAGGATAGGATAGAGGATAGGATAGGATAGAGGATAGGATAGGATAGAGGATAGGACAGGTTAGAGGATAGGATAGGATAGAGGATAGGATAGGATAGAGGATAGGATAGGATAGAGGATAGGATAGGATAGGATAGCGGATAGGTTAGGATGGAGTATAGGATACGAATGAGGATAGGATAGGATAGGATAGAGGATAGGATATAGGATTGGATATGATAGAGGATAGGATACGATAGACGATGTGATAGGGGATTGGATAGGATAGAGGATAGGATAGGATTGAGGATAGGATAGGTTAGAGGCTCGGATATTATAGAGGATAGGATATAATACAAGATATGATAGGAAAGATGATATTATAGGATACAGGACGGGATAGGATAGAGGATACGATCTTATGGAGGATAGGATAGGGTAGAGGAAAGTATAGGGTAGTGGAAAGGATAAGATAGAGGATAGGATAGGGGATTGGATAGGATAGAGGATAGGAGACGAAAGAGGATAGGATTGGATAGAGAATAGGATAGAGGATAGGATAGAGGATTGGATAGGATAGAGGATATTATAGGCTTGAGGATAGGATAGGATAGAGGATAGGAGGGGATAGAGGATAGGATAGGATAGAGGATAGGATAGGATAGAGGATAGGATAGGATAGAGGATAGGATAGAGGATAGGATAGGATAGATTATAGGGTAGGGTAGAGGATAGGATAGGATTCAGGATAGGATAGGATTGGATAGAGAATAGGATAGGATAGAGGATAGGATAGGATAGAGGATAGGATAGGATAGAGGTTAGGATAGGATAGAGGATAGGTCGGGATAGAGGATGGGATAGAGGATTGGTTAGGATAGAGGATATAATACGATAGAGGATAGGACACGATAGAGGATAATATAGGATAGAGGATAGGGTAGGATAGAGGATACGATAGGATAGAGGATAGGATAGAGAATAGGATAGAGGATTGGATAGGATAGGATAAGATAGAGGATAGGATAGAGGATTGGATAGGATAGGATAAGATAGAGGATAAGATAGGGGATTGGATAGGATAAGGGATAGGATCGGATAGAGGATAAGATAGGGGATTGGATAGGATAGAGTATAGGATACGATAGAGAATCGGATAGGATAGAGGATAGGATAGAGGATAGGATAGGATAGAGGATAGGATAGGATAGAGCATAGGATAGGATAGAGGATAGGATAGGATAGAGGATAGGATAGGATAGAGGATAGGATAGGATAGGATAGAGGATAGGATAGAGGATAGGATAGAGGATAGGATAGAGGATAGGATAGAGGATAGGATAGAGGATAGGATAGAGGATAGGATAGAGGATTGGATA
Organism: Halictus rubicundus; assembly: GCF_050948215.1. Lineage (NCBI taxonomy): Eukaryota > Metazoa > Arthropoda > Insecta > Hymenoptera > Halictidae > Halictus > Halictus rubicundus. The sequence continues at coordinate 143,984 of NW_027488715.1, read as the reverse complement.
GGATAGAGGATATTATAGAATAGAAGATAGGATAGGATAGCGGATAGGTTAGGATGGAGTATAGGATACGAATGAGGATAGGATAGGGTTGAGGATAGGATAGGATAGGATAGAGGATAGGATATAGGATTGGATATGATAGAGGATAGGATACGATAGACGATATGATAGGGGATTGGATAGGATAGAGGATAGGATAGGATTGAGGATAGGATAGGTTAGAGGCTCGGATATTATAGAGGATAGGATATAATACAAGATATGATAGGATAGATGATATTATAGGATAGAGGACGGGATAGGATAGAGGATACGATCTTATGGAGTATAGGATAGGATAGTGGAAAGTATAGTTTAGTGGAAAGGATAGGATAGAGGATAGGATAGGGGATTGGATAGGATAGAGGATAGGAGGCGAAAGAGGATAGGATTGGATAGAGAATAGGATAGAGCATAGGATAGAGGATTGGATAGGATAGAGGAAATTATAGGATAGAGGATAGGATAGGATAGCGGATAGGATAGGATGGAGTATAGGATAGAATTGAGGATAGGATAGGCTTGAGGATAGGATAGGATAGAGGATAGGATAGGATAGAGGATAGGATAGGATAGAGGATAGGATAGGATAGATTATAGGGTAGGGTAGAGGATAGGATAGGATTCAGGATAGGACAGGATTGGATAGAGAATAGGATAGGATAGAGGGTAGGATAGGATATAGGATAGGATAGGATAGAGGTTAGGATAGGATAGCGGATAGGATAGGATATAGGATAGGATAGGAAAGAGGATAGGATAGGATAGAGGGTAGGATGGGATAGAGGATAGGATAGGATAGAGGATAGGATACGATAGAGGATATGATAGGATACAGGATATGATAGGATTGAGGATAGGACGGGATAGAGGAGAGGATAGAGGATTGGATAGGATACAGGATAGGATACGATGGAGGATAGGATAGGATAGACGATAGGATAGAGAATAGGATAGGATAGAGGATAGGCTAGGATAGAGGATAGGATTGGATACAGGATAGGATAGGATAGTGGATCTGATAGGATAGAGGATAGGATAGGATAGAGGATCAGATAGGATAGAGAATCGGATAGGATAGAGGATAGGATAGGATAGAGGATAACATAGGGGATTGGATATAATAGAGGATAGGAGACGACAGAGGATAGTATAGGATATAGGATTGAGTAGGATACGATAGAGGATAGGATAGGATAGGATAGAGGATAGGATCGGATAGAGGATAGGATCGGATAGAGGATAGGATAGGATAGAGGATAGGATAGGATAGATGATATTATAGGATAGAGGATAGGATACGATAGAGGAGAGGATAGGATAGATGATATTATTGGATAGAGGATAGGATACGATAGAGGATAGGATAGGATAGACGGTAGGATAGAGAATAGGATAGTATAGAGGATAGGCTAGGATAGGGGATAGGATTGGATAGAGGATAGGATAGGATAGAGGATAGGATAGGATGGAGGATACGATAGAGGATAGAGGATAGGATAGAGGATAGGATAGAGGATTGGATAGGATAGAGGATAGGATACGATAGAGGATAGGATAGGATAGACGATAGGATAGAGAATAGGATAGGATGGAGCAAAGGCTAGGATTGAGGATAGGATTGGATAGAGGATAGGATAGGATAGTGGATCTGATAGGACAGAGGATAGGATAGGATAGAGGATCAGATAGGTTAGAGAATCGGATAGGATAGAGGATAGGATAGGATAGAGGATAACATAGGGGATTGGATATAATAGAGGATAGGAGACGACAGAGGATAGTATAGGATATAGGATTGAATAGGATACGATAGAGGATAGGATAGGATAGGATAACGGATAGGTTAGGATGGAGTATAGGATACGAATGAGGATAGGATAGGGTTGAGGATAGGATAGGATAGAGGATAGGATAGAGGATAGGATAGGATGGAGGATAGTATAGGATAGTGAATAGGATAGGATAGATGATATTATTGGATAGAGGATACAATATGATATAGAATAGGATAGAGGATAGGATAGAGGATACCATAGGATAGAAGATTGGATAGGATAGCCGATAGGATAGGATAGAGGATAGGATAGGATTGAGGCTAGGATAGGATAGTGGATAGGATAGGATAGAGGATAGGATAGGATAGTATAGAGGATAGGATAGAGGATAGGATAGAGGGTAGGATTGGATAGGATAGAGGATAGGAGACGAAAGAGGATAGGATTGGATAGAGAATAGGATAGAGGATAGGATAGGATAGAGGAAAGGATAGGATAGGATAGAGGATAGGATAGAGGATAGGATAGAGGATTGGATATGATAGAGGATATTATAGGGTAGAGGATAGGATAGGATAGCGGATATGTTAGGATGGAGTATACGATACGAATGAGGATAGGATAGGGTTGAAGATAGGATAGGATAGGATAGAGGATAGGATAGGATAGAGGATAGGATAGGATACAGGATAGGATAGGATAGAGTATAGGATATAGGATTGGATAGTATAGAGGATAGGATACGATAGAGGATAGGGTAGGATTCAGGATAGGATAGGATAGAGGATAGGATAGGATAGCGGTTAGGATAGGATAGAGGATAGGTCGGGATAGAGGATGGGATAGAGGATTGGTTAGGATAGAGGATATAATACGATAGAGGATAGGACACGATAGAGGATAATATAGGATAGAGGATAGGGTAGGATAGAGGATACGATAGGATAGAGGATAGGATAGAGAATAGGATAGAGGATTGGATAGGATAGGATAAGATAGAGGATAGGATAGAGGATTGGATAGGATAGGATAAGATAGAGGATAAGATAGGGGATTGGATAGGATAAGGGATAGGATCGGATAGAGGATAAGATAGGGGATTGGATAGGATAGAGTATAGGATACGATAGAGAATCGGATAGGATAGAGGATAGGATAGAGGATAGGATAGGATAGAGGATAGGATAGGATAGAGCATAGGATAGGATAGAGGATAGGATAGGATAGAGGATAGGATAGGATAGAGGATAGGATAGGATAGGATAGAGGATAGGATAGAGGATAGGATAGAGGATAGGATAGAGGATAGGATAGAGGCTAGGATAGAGGATAGGATAGAGGATAGGATAGAGGATTGGATAGGATAGAGGATATTATAGAATAGAAGATAGGATAGGATAGCGGATAGGTTAGGATGGAGTATAGGATACGAATGAGGATAGGATAGGGTTGAAGATAGGATAGGATAGGATACAGGGTAGGATAGGATAGAGGATAGGATAGAGAATAGGATAGGATGGAGCAAAGGCTAGGATTGAGGATAGGATTGGATAGAGGATAGGATAGGATAGTGGATCTGATAGGACAGAGGATAGGATAGGATAGAGGATCAAATAGGTTAGAGAATCGGATAGGATAGAGGATAGGATAGGATAGAGGATAACATAGGGGATTGGATATAATAGAGGATAGGAGACGACAGAGGATAGTATAGGATATAGGATTGAATAGGATACGATAGAGGATAGGATAGGATAGAGGATAGGATAAAGGATAGGATAGGATAGGATAGAGGATAGGATAGAGGATAGGATAGAGGGTAGGATTGGATAGGATAGAGGATAGGAGACGAAAGAGGATAGGATTGGATAGAGAATAGGATAGAGGATAGGATAGGATAGAGGAAAGGATAGGATAGGATAGAGGATAGGATAGAGGATAGGATAGAGGATTGGATATGATAGAGGATATTATAGGGTAGAGGATAGGATAGGATAGCGGATATGTTAGGATGGAGTATACGATACGAATGAGGATAGGATAGGGTTGAAGATAGGATAGGATAGGATACAGGGTAGGATAGGATAGAGGATAGGATAGGATAGAGGATAGGATAGGATACAGGATAGGATAGGATAGAGTATAGGATATAGGATTGGATAGGATAGAGGATAGGATACGATAGAGGATAGGGTAGGATTCAGGATAGGATAGGATAGAGGATAGGATATATGATTGGATAGGATAGAGGATATTATAGGATAGAGGATAGGATAGGATAGCGGATATGTTAGATGGAGTATACGATACGAATGAGGATAGGATAGGGTTGAAGAAAGGATAGGATAGGATAGAGAATAGAATTGGAGAGGGGATAGGATAGGATAGAGGATAGGATAGGATAGAGGATAGGATAGGATAGAGGATAGGATAGGATAGAGGATTGGATAGGATAGAGGATAGGATAGGATAGAGGATAGGATAGGATAGAGGATAGGATAGGATAGAGGATAGGATAGGATAGAGGATAGGATAGGATAGGATAGCGGATAGGTTAGGATGGAGTATAGGATACGTATGAGGATAGGATAGGGTTGAGGATAGGATAGGATAGGATAGAGGATAGGATATAGGATTGGATATGATAGAGGATAGGATACGATAGACGATATGATAGGGGATTGGATAGGATAGAGGATAGGATAGGATTGAGGATAGGATAGGTTAGAGGCTCGGATATTATAGAGGATAGGATATAATACAAGATATGATAGGATAGATGATATTATAGGATAGAGGACGGGATAGGATAGAGGATACGATCTTATGGAGTATAGGATAGGATAGTGGAAAGTATGGGGAAGTGGAAAGGATAGGATAGAGGATAGGATAGGGGATTGGATAGGATAGAGGATAGGAGGCGAAAAAGGATAGGATTGGATAGAGAATAGGATAGAGGATAGGATAGAGGCTATTATAGGATAGAGGATAGGATAGGATAGCGGATAGGATAGGATGGAGTATAGGATAGAATTGAGGATAGGATAGGAAAGAGAATTGGATAGGATAGAGGGTAGGATGGGATAGAGGATAGGATAGGATAGAGGATAGGATACGATAGAGGATATGATAGGATACCGGATATGATAGGATTGAGGATAGGACGGGATAGAGGAGAGGATAGAGGATTGGATAGGATAGAGGATAGGATACGATAGAGGATAGGATAGGATAGACGATAGGATAGAGAATAGGATAGGATAGAGGATAGGCTAGGATAGAGGATAGGATTGGATAGAGGATAGGATAGGATAGTGGATCTGATAGGGTAGAGGATAGGATAGGATAGAGGATCAGATACGATAGAGAATCGGATAGGATAGATCATAGGATAGGATAGAGGATAACATAGGGGATTGGATATAATAGAGGATAGGAGACGACAGAGGATATTATAGGATATAGGATTGAGTAGGATACGATAGAGGATAGGATAGGATAGGATGGAGGATAGGATAGGATAGAGGATAGGATAGGATAGAGGATAGGATAGGATAGAGGATAGGATAGGATAGAGGATAGGATAGGATAGAGGATAGGATAGGATAGAGGATAGGATAGGATAGAGGATAGGATAGGATAGAGGATAGGAGAGGATAGAGGATAGGATAGGATAGAGGATAGGATAGGATAGAGGATAGGATTGGATAGAGGATTGGAGTGTATAGAGGATAGGATATAGGATTGGATAGGATAGAGGATATTATACGATAGTAGATAGGATAGAGGATAGGATAGGATAGAGGATTGGATAGGATAGAGGATAGGATAGAGGATTGGATAGGATAGAGGATAGGATAGAGGATTGGATAGGATAGGGGATATTATAGGATAGAGGATAGGACAGGATAGAGGATAGGATAGGATAGAGGATAGGATATAGAATGGGAAAGGATAGAGGATAGGATAGGATAGAGGATAGGATAGGATAGAGGATAGGATAGGGGATTGGATAGGATAGAGGTTAGGGGACGATAGAGGATATGATAGGGGATTGTATAGGATAGAGGACTGGAGACGATAGAGGATAGGATAGGATAAAGGATAGGATAGGATATGATAGAGGATAGGATAGGATAGAGGATAGGATAGGATGGAGGATAGGATGGGATAGAGGATAGGATAGGATAGAGTATAGGATAGGATAGAGGATTGGAGTGTATAGAGGATAGGATATAGGATTGGATATTATAGAGGATATTATACGATAGTGGATAGGACAGAGGATAGGATAGGATAGAGGATAGGATAGAGGATTGGATAGAATAGGTGATATTATAGGATACAGGGTAGGACAGGATAGCGGATAGGATAGGATATAGGTTTGGATAGGATAGAGGATAGGATAGGATAGAGGATAGGATAGGATAGAGGATAGGATAGGATAGAGGATAGGATAGGATAGATGATAGTATAGGATAGATGATAGGATAGGATAGGATAGAGGATAGGATAGGATAGAGGATAGGATAGGATAGAGGATAGGATTGGATAGAGGATAGGATAGGTTAGAGTATAGAATAGGATAGAGGATAGGATAGGATAGAGGATAGGATATAGGATTGGATAGCATAGAGGATATTATACGATAGTGGATAGGACAGAGGATAGGATAGGATAGAGGATAGGATAGGATAGAGGATTGGATTGGATAGAGGATAGGATATATGATTGGATAGGATAGAGAATAGGATACGATAGTGGATAGGATAGAGGATGGGATAGGATTGAGGATAGGATAGGATAGAGGATAGGATAAGATAGAGGATCGGATAGGATGGGATAGAATATAGAATAGGATAGAGGATAGGATATGATAGAGGATAGGATAGGATAGAGGATAACATAGGGGATTGGATATAATAGAGGATAGGAGACGACAGAGGATAGTATAGGATATAGGATTGAATAGGATACGATAGAGGATAGGATAGGATAGGATAACGGATAGGTTAGGATGGAGTATAGGATACGAATGAGGATAGGATATGGTTGAGGATAGGATAGGATAGAGGATAGGATAAAGGATAGGATAGGATAGGATAGAGGATAGGATAGAGGATAGGATAGAGGGTAGGATTGGATAGGATAGAGGATAGGAGACGAAAGAGGATAGGATTGGATAGAGAATAGGATAGAGGATAGGATAGGATAGAGGAAAGGATAGGATAGGATAGAGGATAGGATAGAGGATAGGATAGAGGATTGGATATGATAGAGGATATTATAGGGTAGAGGATAGGATAGGATAGCGGATATGTTAGGATGGAGTATAGGATACGTATGAGGATAGGATAGGTTTGAGGATAGGATAGGATAGGATAGAGGATAGGATATAGGATTGGATATGATAGAGGATAGGATACGATAGACGATATGATAGGGGATTGGATAGGATAGAGGATAGGATAGGATTGAGGATAGGATAGGTTAGAGGCTCGGATATTATAGAGGATAGGATATAATACAAGATATGATAGGATAGATGATATTATAGGATAGAGGACGGGATAGGATAGAGGATACGATCTTATGGAGTATAGGATAGGATAGTGGAAAGTATGGGGAAGTGGAAAGGATAGGATAGAGGATAGGATAGGGGATTGGATAGGATAGAGGATAGGAGGCGAAAAAGGATAGGATTGGATAGAGAATAGGATAGAGGATAGGATAGAGGATATTATAGGATAGAGGATAGGATAGGATAGCGGATAGGATAGGATGGAGTATAGGATAGAATTGAGGATAGGATAGGAAAGAGAATTGGATAGGATAGAGGGTAGGATGGGATAGAGGATAGGATAGGATAGAGGATAGGATACGATAGAGGATATGATAGGATACAGGATATGATAGGATTGAGGATAGGACGGGATAGAGGAGAGGATAGAGGATTGGATAGGATAGAGGATAGGATACGATAGAGGATAGGATAGGATAGACGATAGGATAGAGAATAGGATAGGATAGAGGATAGGCTAGGATAGAGGATAGGATTGGATAGAGGATAGGATAGGATAGTGGATCTGATAGGGTAGAGGATAGGATAGGATAGAGGATCAGATAGGATAGAGAATCGGATAGGATAGATGATAGGATAGGATAGAGGATAACATAGGGGATTGGATATAATAGAGGATAGGAGACGACAGAGGATAGTATAGGATATAGGATTGAGTAGGATACGATAGAGGATAGGATAGGATAGGATGGAGGATAGGATAGGATAGAGGATAGGATAGGATAGAGGATAGGATAGGATAGAGGATAGGATAGGATAGAGGATAGGATAGGATAGAGGATAGGATAGGATAGAGGATAGGATAGGATAGAGGATAGGATAGGATAGAGGATAGGATAGGATAGAGGATAGGAGAGGATAGAGGATAGGATAGGATAGAGGATAGGATAGGATAGAGGATAGGATTGGATAGAGGATTGGAGTGTATAGAGGATAGGATATAGGATTGGATAGGATAGAGGATATTATACGATAGTAGATGGGATAGAGGATAGGATAGGATAGAGAATTGGATAGGATAGAGGATAGGATAGGATAGGATAGAGGATAGGATAGGATAGAGGATAGGATATAGAATGGGAAAGGATAGAGGATAGGATAGGATAGAGGATAGGATAGAGGATTGGATAGGATAGGGGATATTATAGGATAGAGGATAGGACAGGATAGAGGATAGGATAGGATAGAGGATAGGATAGGATAGAGGATAGGATAGGATAGACGATAGGATAGGATAGAGGATAGGATAGGATAGAGGATAGGATAGGGGATTGGATAGGATAGAGGTTAGGGGACGATAGAGGATATGATAGGGGATTGTATAGGATAGAGGACTGGAGACGATAGAGGATAGGATCGGATAAAGGATAGGATAGGATATGATAGAGGATAGGATAGGATAGAGGATAGGATAGGATGGAGGATAGGATGGAATAGAGGATAGGATAGGATAGAGGATAGGATCGGATAGAGGATTGGAGTGTATAGAGGATAGGATATAGGATTGGATATTATAGAGGATATTATACGATAGTGGATAGGACAGAGGATAGGATAGGATAGAGGATAGGATAGAGGATTGGATAGAATAGGTGATATTATAGGATACAGGGTAGGACAGGATAGCGGATAGGATAGGATATAGGTTTGGATAGGATAGAGGATAGGATACGATAGAGGATAGGATAGGATAGACGATAGGATAGAGAATAGGATAGGATAGAGGATAGGCTAGGATAGAGGATAGGATTGGATAGAGGATAGGATAGGATAGTGGATCTGATAGGGTAGAGGATAGGATAGGATAGAGGATCAGATAGGATAGAGAATCGGATAGGATAGATGATAGGATAGGATAGAGGATAACATAGGGGATTGGATATAATAGAGGATAGGAGACGACAGAGGATAGTATAGGATATAGGATTGAGTAGGATACGATAGAGGATAGGATAGGATAGGATGGAGGATAGGATAGGATAGAGGATAGGATAGGATAGAGGATAGGATAGGATAGAGGATAGGATAGGATAGAGGATAGGATAGGATAGAGGATAGGATAGGATAGAGGATAGGATAGGATAGAGGATAGGATAGGATAGAGGATAGGATAGGATAGAGGATAGGAGAGGATAGAGGATAGGATAGGATAGAGGATAGGATAGGATAGAGGATAGGATTGGATAGAGGATTGGAGTGTATAGAGGATAGGATATAGGATTGGATAGGATAGAGGATATTATACGATAGTAGATGGGATAGAGGATAGGATAGGATAGAGAATTGGATAGGATAGAGGATAGGATAGGATAGGATAGAGGATAGGATAGGATAGAGGATAGGATATAGAATGGGAAAGGATAGAGGATAGGATAGGATAGAGGATAGGATAGAGGATTGGATAGGATAGGGGATATTATAGGATAGAGGATAGGACAGGATAGAGGATAGGATAGGATAGAGGATAGGATAGGATAGAGGATAGGATAGGATAGACGATAGGATAGGATAGAGGATAGGATAGGATAGAGGATAGGATAGGGGATTGGATAGGATAGAGGTTAGGGGACGATAGAGGATATGATAGGGGATTGTATAGGATAGAGGACTGGAGACGATAGAGGATAGGATAGGATAAAGGATAGGATAGGATATGATAGAGGATAGGATAGGATAGAGGATAGGATAGGATGGAGGATAGGATGGGATAGAGGATAGGATAGGATAGAGGATAGGATCGGATAGAGGATTGGAGTGTATAGAGGATAGGATATAGGATTGGATATTATAGAGGATATTATACGATAGTGGATAGGACAGAGGATAGGATAGGATAGAGGATAGGATAGAGGATTGGATAGAATAGGTGATATTATAGGATACAGGGTAGGACAGGATAGCGGATAGGATAGGATATAGGTTTGGATAGGATAGAGGATAGGATAGGATAGAGGATAGGATAGGATAGAGGATAGGATAGGATAGAGGATAGGATAGGATAGAGGATAGGATAGGATAGATGATAGTATAGGATAGATGATAGGATAGGATAGGATAGAGGATAGGATAGGATAGAGGATAGGATAGGATAGAGGATAGGATTGGATAGAGGATAGGATAGGTTAGAGTATAGAATAGGATAGAGGATAGGATAGGATAGAGGATAGGATATAGGATTGGATAGCATAGAGGATATTATACGATAGTGGATAGGACAGAGGATAGGATAGGATAGAGGATAGGATAGGATAGACGATAGGATAGGATAGAGGATAGGCTAGGATAGAGGATAGGATTGGATAGAGGATAGGATAGGATAGTGGATCTGATAGGGTAGAGGATAGGATAGGATAGAGGATCAGATAGGATAGAGAATCGGATAGGATAGATGATAGGATAGGATAGAGGATAACATAGGGGATTGGATATAATAGAGGATAGGAGACGACAGAGGATATTATAGGATATAGGATTGAGTAGGATACGATAGAGGATAGGATAGGATAGGATGGAGGATAGGATAGGATAGAGGATAGGATAGGATAGAGGATAGGATAGGATAGAGGATAGGATAGGATAGAGGATAGGATAGGATAGAGGATAGGATAGGATAGAGGATAGGATAGGATAGAGGATAGGATAGGATAGAGGATAGGAGAGGATAGAGGATAGGATAGGATAGAGGATAGGATTGGATAGAGGATTGGAGTGTATAGAGGATAGGATATAGGATTGGATAGGATAGAGGATATTATACGATAGTAGATAGGACAGAGGATAGGATAGGATAGAGGATAGGATAGAGGATTGGATAGAATAGGTGATATTATAGGATACAGGGTAGGACAGGATAGCGGATAGGATAGGATATAGGTTTGGATAGGATAGAGGATAGGATAGGATAGAGGATAGGATAGGATAGAGGATAGGATAGGATAGAGGATAGGATAGGATAGATGATAGTATAGGATAGATGATAGGATAGGATAGGATAGAGGATAGGATAGGATAGAGGATAGGATAGGATAGAGGATAGGATTGGATAGAGGATAGGATAGGTTAGAGTATAGAATAGGATAGAGGATAGGATAGGATAGAGGATAGGATATAGGATTGGATAGCATAGAGGATATTATACGATAGTGGATAGGACAGAGGATAGGATAGGATAGAGGATAGGATAGGATAGAGGATTGGATTGGATAGAGGATAGGATATATGATTGGATAGGATAGAGAATAGGATACGATAGTGGATAGGATAGAGGATGGGATAGGATTGAGGATAGGATAGGATAGAGGATAGGATAAGATAGAGGATCGGATAGGATGGGATAGAATATAGAATAGGATAGAGGATAGGATATGATAGAGGATAGGATAGGATAGAGGATAACATAGGGGATTGGATATAATAGAGGATAGGAGACGACAGAGGATAGTATAGGATATAGGATTGAATAGGATACGATAGAGGATAGGATAGGATAGGATAACGGATAGGTTAGGATGGAGTATAGGATACGAATGAGGATAGGATAGGGTTGAGGATAGGATAGGATAGAGGATAGGATAAAGGATAGGATAGGATAGGATAGAGGATAGGATAGAGGATAGGATAGAGGGTAGGATTGGATAGGATAGAGGATAGGAGACGAAAGAGGATAGGATTGGATAGAGAATAGGATAGAGGATAGGATAGGATAGAGGAAAGGATAGGATAGGATAGAGGATAGGATAGAGGATAGGATAGAGGATTGGATATGATAGAGGATATTATAGGGTAGAGGATAGGATAGGATAGCGGATATGTTAGGATGGAGTATACGATACGAATGAGGATAGGATAGGGTTGAAGATAGGATAGGATAGGATACAGGGTAGGATAGGATAGAGGATAGGATAGGATAGAGGATAGGATAGGATACAGGATAGGATAGGATAGAGTATAGGATATAGGATTGGATAGGATAGAGGATAGGATACGATAGAGGATAGGGTAGGATTCAGGATAGGATAGGATAGAGGATAGGATATATGATTGGATAGGATAGAGGATATTATAGGATAGAGGATAGGATAGGATAGCGGATATGTTAGATGGAGTATACGATACGAATGAGGATAGGATAGGGTTGAAGAAAGGATAGGATAGGATAGAGGATAGAATTGGAGAGGGGATAGGATAGGATAGAGGATAGGATAGGATAGAGGATAGGATAGGATAGAGGATAGGATAGGATAGAGGATTGGATAGGATAGAGGATAGGATAGGATAGAGGATAGGATAGGATAGAGGATAGGATAGGATAGAGGATAGGATAGGATAGAGGATAGGATAGGATAGGATAGCGGATAGGTTAGGATGGAGTATAGGATACGTATGAGGATAGGATAGGGTTGAGGATAGGATAGGATAGGATAGAGGATAGGATATAGGATTGGATATGATAGAGGATAGGATACGATAGACGATATGATAGGGGATTGGATAGGATAGAGGATAGGATAGGATTGAGGATAGGATAGGTTAGAGGCTCGGATATTATAGAGGATAGGATATAATACAAGATATGATAGGATAGATGATATTATAGGATAGAGGACGGGATAGGATAGAGGATACAATCTTATGGAGTATAGGATAGGATAGTGGAAAGTATGGGGAAGTGGAAAGGATAGGATAGAGGATAGGATAGGGGATTGGATAGGATAGAGGATAGGAGGCGAAAAAGGATAGGATTGGATAGAGAATAGGATAGAGGATAGGATAGAGGATATTATAGGATAGAGGATAGGATAGGATAGCGGATAGGATAGGATGGAGTATAGGATAGAATTGAGGATAGGATAGGAAAGAGAATTGGATAGGATAGAGGGTAGGATGGGATAGAGGATAGGATAGGATAGAGGATAGGATACGATAGAGGATATGATAGGATACAGGATATGATAGGATTGAGGATAGGACGGGATAGAGGAGAGGATAGAGGATTGGATAGGATAGAGGATAGGATACGATAGAGGATAGGATAGGATAGACGATAGGATAGAGAATAGGATAGGATAGAGGATAGGCTAGGATAGAGGATAGGATTGGATAGAGGATAGGATAGGATAGTGGATCTGATAGGCTAGAGGATAGGATAGGATAGAGGATCAGATAGGATAGAGAATCGGATAGGATAGATGATAGGATAGGATAGAGGATAACATAGGGGATTGGATATAATAGAGGATAGGAGACGACAGAGGATAGTATAGGATATAGGATTGAGTAGGATACGATAGAGGATAGGATAGGATAGGATGGAGGATAGGATAGGATAGAGGATAGGATAGGATAGAGGATAGGATAGGATAGAGGATAGGATAGGATAGAGGATAGGATAGGATAGAGGATAGGATAGGATAGAGGATAGGATAGGATAGAGGATAGGATAGGATAGAGGATAGGAGAGGATAGAGGATAGGATAGGATAGAGGATAGGATAGGATAGAGGATAGGATTGGATAGAGGATTGGAGTGTATAGAGGATAGGATATAGGATTGGATAGGATAGAGGATATTATACGATAGTAGATGGGATAGAGGATAGGATAGGATAGAGAATTGGATAGGATAGAGGATAGGATAGGATAGGATAGAGGATAGGATAGGATAGAGGATAGGATATAGAAAGGGAAAGGATAGAGGATAGGATAGGATAGAGGATAGGATAGAGGATTGGATAGGATAGGGGATATTATAGGATAGAGGATAGGACAGGACAGAGGATAGGATAGGATAGAGGATAGGATAGGATAGAGGATAGGATAGGATAGACGATAGGATAGGATAGAGGATAGGATAGGGGATTGGATAGGATAGAGGTTAGGGGACGATAGAGGATATGATAGGGGATTGTATAGGATAGAGGACTGGAGACGATAGAGGATAGGATAGGATAGAGGATAGGATAGGATATGATAGAGGATAGGATAGGATAGAGGATAGGATAGGATGGAGGATAGGATGGGATAGAGGATAGGATAGGATAGAGGATAGGATAGGATAGAGGATTGGAGTGTATAGAGGATAGGATATAGGATTGGATATTATAGAGGATATTATACGATAGTGGATAGGACAGAGGATAGGATAGGATAGAGGATAGGATAGAGGATTGGATAGAATAGGTGATATTATAGAATACAGGGTAGGACAGGATAGCGGATAGGATAGGATATAGGTTTCGATAGGATAGAGGATAGGATAGGATAGAGGATAGGATAGGATAGAGGATAGGATAGGATAGAGGATAGGATAGGATAGATGATAGTATGGGATAGATGATAGGATAGGATAGGATAGAGGATAGGATAGGATAGAGGATAGGATAGGATAGAGGATAGGATTGGATAGAGGATAGGATAGGTTAGAGTATAGAATAGGATAGAGGATAGGATAGGATAGAGGATAGGATATAGGATTGGATAGCATAGAGGATATTATACGATAGTGGATAGGACAGAGGATAGGATAGGATAGAGGATAGGATAGGATAGACGATAGGATAGGATAGAGGATAGGATAGGATAGAGGATAGGATAGGGGATTGGATAGGATAGAGGTTAGGGGACGATAGAGGATATGATAGGGGATTGTATAGGATAGAGGACTGGAGACGATAGAGGATAGGATAGGATAAAGGATAGGATAGGATATGATAGAGGATAGGATAGGATAGAGGATAGGATAGGATGTAGGATAGGATGGGATAGAGGATAGGATAGGATAGAGGATAGGATAGGATAGGATAACGGATAGGTTAGGATGGAGTATAGGATACGAATGAGGATAGGATAGGGTTGAGGATAGGATAGGATAGAGGATAGGATAAAGGATAGGATAGGATAGGATAGAGGATAGGATAGAGGATAGGATAGAGGGTAGGATTGGATAGGATAGAGGATAGGAGACGAAAGAGGATAGGATTGGATAGAGAATAGGATAGAGGATAGGATAGGATAGAGGAAAGGATAGGATAGGATAGAGGATAGGATAGAGGATAGGATAGAGGATTGGATATGATAGAGGATATTATAGGGTAGAGGATAGGATAGGATAGCGGATATGTTAGGATGGAGTATACGATACGAATGAGGATAGGATAGGGTTGAAGATAGGATAGGATAGGATACAGGGTAGGATAGGATAGAGGATAGGATAGGATAGAGGATAGGATAGGATACAGGATAGGATAGGATAGAGTATAGGATATAGGATTGGATAGGATAGAGGATAGGATACGATAGAGGATAGGGTAGGATTCAGGATAGGATAGGATAGAGGATAGGATATATGATTGGATAGGATAGAGGATATTATAGGATAGAGGATAGGATAGGATAGCGGATATGTTAGATGGAGTATACGATACGAATGAGGATAGGATAGGGTTGAAGAAAGGATAGGATAGGATAGAGGATAGAATTGGAGAGGGGATAGGATAGGATAGAGGATAGGATAGGATAGAGGATAGGATAGGATAGAGGATAGGATAGGATAGAGGATTGGATAGGATAGAGGATAGGATAGGATAGAGGATAGGATAGGATAGAGGATAGGATAGGATAGAGGATAGGATAGGATAGAGGATAGGATAGGATAGGATAGCGGATAGGTTAGGATGGAGTATAGGATACGTATGAGGATAGGATAGGGTTGAGGATAGGATAGGATAGGATAGAGGATAGGATATAGGATTGGATATGATAGAGGATAGGATACGATAGACGATATGATAGGGGATTGGATAGGATAGAGGATAGGATAGGATTGAGGATAGGATAGGTTAGAGGCTCGGATATTATAGAGGATAGGATATAATACAAGATATGATAGGATAGATGATATTATAGGATAGAGGACGGGATAGGATAGAGGATACAATCTTATGGAGTATAGGATAGGATAGTGGAAAGTATGGGGAAGTGGAAAGGATAGGATAGAGGATAGGATAGGGGATTGGATAGGATAGAGGATAGGAGGCGAAAAAGGATAGGATTGGATAGAGAATAGGATAGAGGATAGGATAGAGGATATTATAGGATAGAGGATAGGATAGGATAGCGGATAGGATAGGATGGAGTATAGGATAGAATTGAGGATAGGATAGGAAAGAGAATTGGATAGGATAGAGGGTAGGATGGGATAGAGGATAGGATAGGATAGAGGATAGGATACGATAGAGGATATGATAGGATACAGGATATGATAGGATTGAGGATAGGACGGGATAGAGGAGAGGATAGAGGATTGGATAGGATAGAGGATAGGATACGATAGAGGATAGGATAGGATAGACGATAGGATAGAGAATAGGATAGGATAGAGGATAGGCTAGGATAGAGGATAGGATTGGATAGAGGATAGGATAGGATAGTGGATCTGATAGGCTAGAGGATAGGATAGGATAGAGGATCAGATAGGATAGAGAATCGCATAGGATAGATGATAGGATAGGATAGAGGATAACATAGGGGATTGGATATAATAGAGGATAGGAGACGACAGAGGATAGTATAGGATATAGGATTGAGTAGGATACGATAGAGGATAGGATAGGATAGGATGGAGGATAGGATAGGATAGAGGATAGGATAGGATAGAGGATAGGATAGGATAGAGGATAGGATAGGATAGAGGATAGGATAGGATAGAGGATAGGATAGGATAGAGGATAGGATAGGATAGAGGATAGGATAGGATAGAGGATAGGAGAGGATAGAGGATAGGATAGGATAGAGGATAGGTTAGGATAGAGGATAGGATTGGATAGAGGATTGGAGTGTATAGAGGATAGGATATAGGATTGGATAGGATAGAGGATATTATACGATAGTAGATGGGATAGAGGATAGGATAGGATAGAGAATTGGATAGGATAGAGGATAGGATAGGATAGGATAGAGGATAGGATAGGATAGAGGATAGGATAGGATAGAGGATAGGATATAGAATGGGAAAGGATAGAGGATAGGATAGGATAGAGGATAGGATAGAGGATTGGATAGGATAGGGGATATTATAGGATAGAGGATAGGACAGGATAGAGGATAGGATAGGATAGAGGATAGGATAGGATAGAGGATAGGATAGGATAGACGATAGGATAGGATAGAGGATAGGATAGGGGATTGGATAGGATAGAGGTTAGGGGACGATAGAGGATATGATAGGGGATTGTATAGGATAGAGGACTGGAGACGATAGAGGATAGGATAGGATAGAGGATAGGATAGGATATGATAGAGGATAGGATAGGATAGAGGATAGGATAGGATGGAGGATAGGATGGGATAGAGGATAGGATAGGATAGAGGATAGGATAGGATAGAGGATTGGAGTGTATAGAGGATAGGATATAGGATTGGATATTATAGAGGATATTATACGATAGTGGATAGGACAGAGGATAGGATAGGATAGAGGATAGGATAGAGGATTGGATAGAATAGGTGATATTATAGGATACAGGGTAGGACAGGATAGCGGATAGGATAGGATATAGGTTTGGATAGGATAGAGGATAGGATAGGATAGAGGATAGGATAGGATAGAGGATAGGATAGGATAGAGGATAGGATATAGGATTGGATAGCATAGAGGATATTATACGATAGTGGATAGGACAGAGGATAGGATAGGATAGAGGATAGGATAGGATAGACGATAGGATAGGATAGAGGATAGGATAGGATAGAGGATAGGATAGGGGATTGGATAGGATAGAGGTTAGGGGACGATAGAGGATATGATAGGGGATTGTATAGGATAGAGGACTGGAGACGATAGAGGATAGGATAGGATAAAGGATAGGATAGGATATGATAGAGGATAGGATAGGATAGAGGATAGGATAGGATGGAGGATAGGATGGGATAGAGGATAGGATAGGATAGAGTATAGGATAGGATAGAGGATTGGAGTGTATAGAGGATAGGATAGGTTAGAGTATAGAATAGGATAGAGGATAGGATAGGATAGAGGATAGGATATAGGATTGGATAGCATAGAGGATATTATACGATAGTGGATAGGACAGAGGATAGGATAGGATAGAGGATAGGATAGGATAGACGATAGGATAGGATAGAGGATAGGATAGGATAGAGGATAGGATAGGGGATTGGATAGGATAGAGGTTAGGGGACGATAGAGGATATGATAGGGGATTGTATAGGATAGAGGACTGGAGACGATAGAGGATAGGATAGGATAAAGGATAGGATAGGATATGATAGAGGATAGGATAGGATAGAGGATAGGATAGGATGGAGGATAGGATGGGATAGAGGATAGGATAGGATAGAGTATAGGATAGGATAGAGGATTGGAGTGTATAGAGGATAGGATATAGGATTGGATATTATAGAGGATATTATACGATAGTGGATAGGACAGAGGATAGGATAGGATAGAGGATAGGATAGAGGATTGGATAGAATAGGTGATATTATAGGATACAGGGTAGGACAGGATAGCGGATAGGATAGGATATAGGTTTGGATAGGATAGAGGATAGGATAGGATAGAGGATAGGATAGGATAGGATAGATGATAGTATAGGATAGATGATAGGATAGGATAGGATAGAGGATAGGATAGGATAGAGGATAGGATAGGATAGAGGATAGGATTGGATAGAGGATAGGATAGGTTAGAGTATAGAATAGGATAGAGGATAGGATAGGATAGAGGATAGGATATAGGATTGGATAGCATAGAGGATATTATACGATAGTGGATAGGACAGAGGATAGGATAGGATAGAGGATAGGATAGGATAGAGGATTGGATTGGATAGAGGATAGGATATATGATTGGATAGGATAGAGAATAGGATACGATAGTGGATAGGATAGAGGATGGGATAGGATTGAGGATAGGATAGGATAGAGGATAGGATAAGATAGAGGATCGGATAGGATGGGATAGAATATAGAATAGGATAGAGGATAGGATATGATAGAGGATAGGATAGGATAGAGGATAACATAGGGGATTGGATATAATAGAGGATAGGAGACGACAGAGGATAGTATAGGATATAGGATTGAATAGGATACGATAGAGGATAGGATAGGATAGGATAACGGATAGGTTAGGATGGAGTATAGGATACGAATGAGGATAGGATAGGGTTGAGGATAGGATAGGATAGAGGATAGGATAAAGGATAGGATAGGATAGGATAGAGGATAGGATAGAGGATAGGATAGAGGGTAGGATTGGATAGGATAGAGGATAGGAGACGAAAGAGGATAGGATTGGATAGAGAATAGGATAGAGGATAGGATAGGATAGAGGAAAGGATAGGATAGGATAGAGGATAGGATAGAGGATAGGATAGAGGATTGGATATGATAGAGGATATTATAGGGTAGAGGATAGGATAGGATAGCGGATATGTTAGGATGGAGTATACGATACGAATGAGGATAGGATAGGGTTGAAGATAGGATAGGATAGGATACAGGGTAGGATAGGATAGAGGATAGGATAGGATAGAGGATAGGATAGGATACAGGATAGGATAGGATAGAGTATAGGATATAGGATTGGATAGGATAGAGGATAGGATACGATAGAGGATAGGGTAGGATTCAGGATAGGATAGGATAGAGGATAGGATATATGATTGGATAGGATAGAGGATATTATAGGATAGAGGATAGGATAGGATAGCGGATATGTTAGATGGAGTATACGATACGAATGAGGATAGGATAGGGTTGAAGAAAGGATAGGATAGGATAAAGGATAGAATTGGAGAGGGGATAGGATAGGATAGAGGATAGGATAGGATAGAGGATAGGATAGGATAGAGGATAGGATAGGATAGAGGATTGGATAGGATAGAGGATAGGATAGGATAGAGGATAGGATAGGATAGAGGATAGGATAGGATAGAGGATAGGATAGGATAGAGGATAGGATAGGATAGGATAGCGGATAGGTTAGGATGGAGTATAGGATACCTATGAGGATAGGATAGGTTTGAGGATAGGATAGGATAGGATAGAGGATAGGATATAGGATTGGATATGATAGAGGATAGGATACGATAGACGATATGATAGGGGATTGGATAGGATAGAGGATAGGATAGGATTGAGGATAGGATAGGTTAGAGGCTCGGATATTATAGAGGATAGGATATAATACAAGATATGATAGGATAGATGATATTATAGGATAGAGGACGGGATAGGATAGAGGATACGATCTTATGGAGTATAGGATAGGATAGTGGAAAGTATGGGGAAGTGGAAAGGATAGGATAGAGGATATGATAGGGGATTGGATAGGATAGAGGATAGGAGGCGAAAAAGGATAGGATTGGATAGAGAATAGGATAGAGGATAGGATAGAGGATATTATAGGATAGAGGATAGGATAGGATAGCGGATAGGATAGGATGGAGTATAGGATAGAATTGAGGATAGGATATGAAAGAGAATTGGATAGGATAGAGGGTAGGATGGGATAGAGGATAGGATAGGATAGAGGATAGGATACGATAGAGGATATGATAGGATACAGGATATGATAGGATTGAGGATAGGACGGGATAGAGGAGAGGATAGAGGATTGGATAGGATAGAGGATAGGATACGATAGAGGATAGGATAGGATAGACGATAGGATAGAGAATAGGATAGGATAGAGGATAGGCTAGGATAGAGGATAGGATTGGATAGAGGATAGGATAGGATAGTGGATCTGATAGGGTAGAGGATAGGATAGGATAGAGGATCAGATAGGATAGAGAATCGGATAGGATAGATGATAGGATAGGATAGAGGATAACATAGGGGATTGGATATAATAGAGGATAGGAGACGACAGAGGATAGTATAGGATATAGGATTGAGTAGGATACGATAGAGGATAGGATAGGATAGGATGGAGGATAGGATAGGATAGAGGATAGGATAGGATAGAGGATAGGATAGGATAGAGGATAGGATAGGATAGAGGATAGGATAGGATAGAGGATAGGATAGGATAGAGGATAGGATAGGATAGAGGATAGGATAGGATAGAGGATAGGATAGGATAGAGGATAGGAGAGGATAGAGGATAGGATAAGATAGAGGATAGGATAGGATAGAGGATAGGATTGGATAGAGGATTGGAGTGTATAGAGGATAGGATATAGGATTGGATAGGATAGAGGATATTATACGATAGTAGATGGGATAGAGGATAGGATAGGATAGAGAATTGGATAGGATAGAGGATAGGATAGGATAGGATAGAGGATAGGATAGGATAGAGGATAGGATATAGAATGGGAAAGGATAGAGGATAGGATAGGATAGAGGATAGGATAGAGGATTGGATAGGATAGGGGATATTATAGGATAGAGGATAGGACAGGATAGAGGATAGGATAGGATAGAGGATAGGATAGGATAGAGGATAGGATAGGATAGACGATAGGATAGGATAGAGGATAGGATAGGATAGAGGATAGGATAGGGGATTGGATAGGATAGAGGTTAGGGGACGATAGAGGATATGATAGGGGATTGTATAGGATAGAGGACTGGAGACGATAGAGGATAGGATAGGATAAAGGATAGGATAGGATATGATAGAGGATAGGATAGGATAGAGGATAGGATAGGATGGAGGATAGGATGGGATAGAGGATAGGATAGGATAGAGGATAGGATAGGATAGAGGATTGGAGTGTATAGAGGATAGGATATAGGATTGGATATTATAGAGGATATTATACGATAGTGGATAGGACAGAGGATAGGATAGGATAGAGGATAGGATAGAGGATTGGATAGAATAGGTGATATTATAGGATACAGGGTAGGACAGGATAGCGGATAGGATAGGATATAGGTTTGGATAGGATAGAGGATAGGATAGGATAGAGGATAGGATAGGATAGAGGATAGGATAGGATAGAGGATAGGATAGGATAGATGATAGTATAGGATAGATGATAGGATAGGATAGGATAGAGGATAGGATAGGATAGAGGATAGGATAGGATAGAGGATAGGATTGGATAGAGGATAGGATAGGTTAGAGTATAGAATAGGATAGAGGATAGGATAGGATAGAGGATAGGATATAGGATTGGATAGCATAGAGGATATTATACGATAGTGGATAGGACAGAGGATAGGATAGGATAGAGGATAGGATAGGATAGACGATAGGATAGGATAGAGGATAGGCTAGGATAGAGGATAGGATTGGATAGAGGATAGGATAGGATAGTGGATCTGATAGGGTAGAGGATAGGATAGGATAGAGGATCAGATAGGATAGAGAATCGGATAGGATAGATGATAGGATAGGATAGAGGATAACATAGGGGATTGGATATAATAGAGGATAGGAGACGACAGAGGATATTATAGGATATAGGATTGAGTAGGATACGATAGAGGATAGGATAGGATAGGATGGAGGATAGGATAGGATAGAGGATAGGATAGGATAGAGGATAGGATAGGATAGAGGATAGGATAGGATAGAGGATAGGATAGGATAGAGGATAGGATAGGATAGAGGATAGGATAGGATAGAGGATAGGATAGGATAGAGGATAGGATAGGATAGAGGATAGGATAGGATAGAGGATAGGAGAGGATAGAGGATAGGATAGGATAGAGGATAGGATTGGATAGAGGATTGGAGTGTATAGAGGATAGGATATAGGATTGGATAGGATAGAGGATATTATACGATAGTAGATAGGGCAGAGGATAGGATAGGATAGAGGATAGGATAGAGGATTGGATAGAATAGGTGATATTATAGGATACAGGGTAGGACAGGATAGCGGATAGGATAGGATATAGGTTTGGATAGGATAGAGGATAGGATAGGATAGAGGATAGGATAGGATAGAGGATAGGATAGGATAGAGGATAGGATAGGATAGAGGATAGGATAGGATAGAGGATAGGAGAGGATAGAGGATAGGATAGGATAGAGGATAGGATAGGATAGAGGATAGGATTGGATAGAGGATTGGAGTGTATAGAGGATAGGATATAGGATTGGATAGGATAGAGGATATTATACGATAGTAGATGGGATAGAGGATAGGATAGGATAGAGAATTGGATAGGATAGAGGATAGGATAGGATAGGATAGAGGATAGGATAGGATAGAGGATAGGATATAGAATGGGAAAGGATAGAGGATAGGATAGGATAGAGGATAGGATAGAGGATTGGATAGGATAGGGGATATTATAGGATAGAGGATAGGACAGGATAGAGGATAGGATAGGATAGAGGATAGGATAGGATAGAGGATAGGATAGGATAGACGATAGGATAGGATAGAGGATAGGATAGGATAGAGGATAGGATAGGGGATTGGATAGGATAGAGGTTAGGGGACGATAGAGGATATGATAGGGGATTGTATAGGATAGAGGACTGGAGACGATAGAGGATAGGATAGGATAAAGGATAGGATAGGATATGATAGAGGATAGGATAGGATAGAGGATAGGATAGGATGGAGGATAGGATGGGATAGAGGATAGGATAGGATAGAGGATAGGATAGGATAGAGGATTGGAGTGTATAGAGGATAGGATATAGGATTGGATATTATAGAGGATATTATACGATAGTGGATAGGACAGAGGATAGGATAGGATAGAGGATAGGATAGAGGATTGGATAGAATAGGTGATATTATAGGATACAGGGTAGGACAGGATAGCGGATAGGATAGGATATAGGTTTGGATAGGATAGAGGATAGGATAGGATAGAGGATAGGATAGGATAGAGGATAGGATAGGATAGAGGATAGGATAGGATAGAGGATAGGATAGGATAGAGGATAGGATAGGATAGAGGATAGGATAGGATAGAGGATAGGATAGGATAGATGATAGTATGGGATAGATGATAGGATAGGATAGGATAGAGGATAGGATAGGATAGAGGATAGGATAGGATAGAGGATAGGATTGGATAGAGGATAGGATAGGTTAGAGTATAGAATAGGATAGAGGATAGGATAGGATAGAGGATAGGATATAGGATTGGATAGCATAGAGGATATTATACGATAGTGGATAGGACAGAGGATAGGATAGGATAGAGGATAGGATAGGATAGACGATAGGATAGGATAGAGGATAGGATAGGATAGAGGATAGGATAGGGGATTGGATAGGATAGAGGTTAGGGGACGATAGAGGATATGATAGGGGATTGTATAGGATAGAGGACTGGAGACGATAGAGGATAGGATAGGATAAAGGATAGGATAGGATATGATAGAGGATAGGATAGGATAGAGGATAGGATAGGATGGAGGATAGGATGGGATAGAGGATAGGATAGGATAGAGGATAGGATAGGATAGAGGATTGGAGTGTATAGAGGATAGGATATAGGATTGGATATTATAGAGGATATTATACGATAGTGGATAGGACAGAGGATAGGATAGGATAGAGGATAGGATAGAGGATTGGATAGAATAGGTGATATTATAGGATACAGGGTAGGACAGGATAGCGGATAGGATAGGATATAGGTTTGGATAGGATAGAGGATAGGATAGGATAGAGGATAGGATAGGATAGAGGATAGGATAGGATAGAGGATAGGATAGGATAGAGGATAGGATAGGATAGAGGATAGGATAGGATAGAGGATAGGATAGGATAGATGATAGTATGGGATAGATGATAGGATAGGATAGGATAGAGGATAGGATAGGATAGAGGATAGGATAGGATAGAGGATAGGATTGGATAGAGGATAGGATAGGTTAGAGTATAGAATAGGATAGAGGATAGGATAGGATAGAGGATAGGATATAGGATTGGATAGCATAGAGGATATTATACGATAGTGGATAGGACAGAGGATAGGATAGGATAGAGGATAGGATAGGATAGACGATAGGATAGGATAGAGGATAGGATAGGATAGAGGATAGGATAGGGGATTGGATAGGATAGAGGTTAGGGGACGATAGAGGATATGATAGGGGATTGTATAGGATAGAGGACTGGAGACGATAGAGGATAGGATAGGATAAAGGATAGGATAGGATATGATAGAGGATAGGATAGGATAGAGGATAGGATAGGATGGAGGATAGGATGGGATAGAGGATAGGATAGGATAGAGGATAGGATAGGATAGAGGATTGGAGTGTATAGAGGATAGGATATAGGATTGGATATTATAGAGGATATTATACGATAGTGGATAGGACAGAGGATAGGATAGGATAGAGGATAGGATAGAGGATTGGATAGAATAGGTGATATTATAGGATACAGGGTAGGACAGGATAGCGGATAGGATAGGATAGAGGATAGGATAGGATAGAGGATAGGATAGGATAGATGATAGTATAGGATAGATGATAGGATAGGATAGGATAGAGGATAGGATAGGATAGAGGATAGGATAGGATAGAGGATAGGATTGGATAGAGGATAGGATAGGTTAGAGTATAGAATAGGATAGAGGATAGGATAGGATAGAGGATAGGATATAGGATTGGATAGCATAGAGGATATTATACGATAGTGGATAGGACAGAGGATAGGATAGGATAGAGGATAGGATAGGATAGAGGATTGGATTGGATAGAGGATAGGATATATGATTGGATAGGATAGAGAATAGGATACGATAGTGGATAGGATAGAGGATGGGATAGGATTGAGGATAGGATAGGATAGAGGATAGGATAAGATAGAGGATCGGATAGGATGGGATAGAATATAGAATAGGATAGAGGATAGGATATGATAGAGGATAGGATAGGATAGAGGATAGGATACGATAGAGGATAGGATAGGATAGAGGATAGGATAGAGCATAGGAAAGAGGATAGGATAGTGGATTGGATAGGATAGTTGATACGATAGGATAGAGAATAGGATAGGATGGATGACATTATAGGATAGAGCACAGGATAGGATAGAGGATTCGATATTATAGAGGAGAGGATCGAATAGAGGAAAGGATAGGGGATTGGATAGGATAGAGGATAGGATAGGATAGAGGAGAGGATAATATAGAGGATAGGATAGGATAGAGGATAGGATAGGATAGAGGATTGGAGTGTATAGAGGATAGGATATAGGATTGGATAGCATAGAGGATATTATACGATAGTGCATAGGACAGAGGATAGCATAGGATAGAGGATAGGATTGGATAGAGGATTGGATTTGATAGAGGATGGGATATAGGATTGGATAGGATAGAGAATAGGATACGATAGTGGATAGGATAGAGGATGGGATATAATAGAGGATAGGATAGGATAGAGGATGGGATATAATAGAGGATAGGATAGGATAGAGGATATGATAGAGAATAGGATAGAGGATAGGATAGGATAGCGGATAGGATAGGATATAGGATTGGATAGGATAGAGGATAAGATAGGATAGAGGATACGAAATTATAGAGGATAGGATAGGATAGAGGATAGGATAGGATAGAGGATAGGATAGGATAGAGGATAGGATAGGATAGAGGATAGGATAGGATAGAGGATAGGATAGGATAGAGGATAGGATAGGATAGAGGATAGGATAGGATAGAGGATAGGATAGGATAGAGGATAGGATAGGATAGAGGATAGGATAGGATAGAGGATAGGATAGGATAGAGGATAGGATAGTATAGAGGATGAGAGCGAATCGAAATCTCACCGAGCAAACATCGTAAGAGAGTATAGAAACGCGAAAATTTCAACCGCACTCGCGAGTTTTACTTTAATTTATTCCTACTCGATAGAATTAGTATGAGTACATATAAAAGTAAAAAGTGAGTGGAAAGTTTAAAGTCAAAAGGATTATAAAAGCCGAAAAGTGAATAAAGACGCGAGTTACACGGAAACCGGGTCAAAAGCCCCTCAGGGGCGGATAAACTGCTTTAATTCGAAATTAAATAATTGAATAACAATTGTATAATTCGTAAGAAAATAGCAGATCATTAAGTATAGAAACTCGAAAAACCAAACGCGAATACCTGAAAAAGAAAAAGAAAAGATTAAACTCTTAAAAGATAAAAACAGGAATACTTACGTGAAAAAAGAAACTTTCAGCAAAATCCGGGTAACGGGAGTGCCGAAAAGCCGAAAAACTGCAACTCTTCGGGTAAAATAGCACCGTGCATCTACCTCGGGAACAGCTATACCTGAAAAGAAATAAAAAAGATTAGAAACTCGTTAAAAATAATAGAAATTTCAATTAGATTCGAAAAATTAATAATTAATTAAAACCAGTGAAAAAAGGTGTAGAAAAAACGACCAAGTACACTCGAGACATAGTTACCAAGAACTTTCAAGTGTCTAGTGACGTGAGAGAGAGAGAGAGAGAAAGACAAAGAACAATAGAGGATAGAGAACACCCGAAAGGCCCGGCGGTAAAGGTCCACACACAACGTGAGGGGTCGGTCTAACGGTCAATCTAAAAGTAAGGTAGGAATTAGAAAGAACTTATACCACAGAGGGATAGCCAGGGTAATAAGTACACCGGATATAAAGTTTTAGAATAGCGGACAGAAACGGGTGGAACTCGAAAATAGGCCGATCATAATAAAATTTTAGGAGGGTCTATTTCGGAGGGTGGCGAGTCGAAGGGGGCCGGAAAGGAGAAGTTATTCTCCCCCTTGAAAACCTTTTTGCTCTACACCCACCCATTTCGGAGATATAGCTGTAACGAGTCCGCTTCCCGGCGGATCTCGTCGCAACGTATTTCCTCGCGGCCGGATTTGGCTCGCCGTGCCAGGGTTCTCGCAGGATAACGCGAGGGTTACGGCGGGGTCGCGGACGGTCGGGCACGGGTGATTAACGACGCGAGTATTTCAAACGTTCGTCACTGTCCCGGCTTCGCGTTTCGGCGGTCGGCGATCGCGGTTCATGTCTCAGGTTACGGCGGGATCGGGGCCGTACGCGGCGGCGTATCCGGAACGGGGTAATCTCGGCGGGCGGAGAGCCCGTGCCCCAGGGCGGCCGGCGAGGGGCCGGCTGCGGGTGGTTCGCTCTCCGTGGGTGCGTGGGCGGAAGCGGAGGGGTCGGGTTAACGGGAAAGCAAGGTACTTACTCTGGGTCCGGTCCTCGATCGCTCGGCGTTCGGGGCGGCTCTCCAGGTGGACAGGAACGCAGCGGCGTAGATCGGTGTTCGCGGGTCGCGAATAACTCGGCACACTCGAGATTATACGATCCGCGAGCAAACTAATATTCGCGAGACTCGGCGGGCGGTTTCTCGGCGTCGTAACAGCGCGGGTCGATCGTATCCGGGCGGTCGATATCGGCGGCAGGTGGACACGGTTCGATGCGACTGATCACTATCGCGGCGGAAAACCGAAGAGAGCGTTTTCCGGTCCGTCTCTCTCGTCTTGCCGGGCGAGGGGGTGCGGTGCGGTACGGTTCGCGGCCGGCTTTTCCGGTGTCGTCACGCATCCGGCGCGCCGGTGTCGCATCATGGCGGGTTCCGGTTCCCGCCAAGATCGGTTCGGTGATACGGGGCTCGCGGGGGGCGCTCGCGGGTACCGGCGGATCTCGGTATCCGTCGGTCGTGTTCGGGGGCTCGGATTCGGGCGCGTGCGGTCAGGAACAGGCCTGGCGCAGCCAGGTCTGTTACACCCCCCCCTTACGTCGCGGCGGCGAGCGCGAGACAGTCTTTTTACTTCGGCGGGACGGGACCTTACGTACTAAACCTAACCTAGCTTAACCTAACGCGGGGCTGTACACTTAATCTAACTTAACCTACGCGGGCGCTGTACACTTAATCTAACTTAACCTACGCGGGCGCTGTACACTTAATCTAACTTAACCTATCCAAACACTGTACACTTAACACTACTTAACCTAAGCAAACACTGTACACTACTTAACCTAACTTAACCTAGGATATGGCGTCCGTTCACCCCCGCCGGGGTGACGTCGCGGGTGCCCCGTGGGGCCACGTCCTCGCGCACCTCACGCACTGTCGTGGCCGCGTCCCGGTTGGCGTTGACGGCGTGGTGGGGCCGGCTCGGCCGGGATCCGGACGGCCGGCGGGCGGCGGATGCAGCGCGTCAGGCGGCCATCGCTCCCAAACACCAGTTTCCATCGCTCGAACCCGGGCGGTACCGTGACATACGCGCGGCCTCGCGCGATTAGCCGCAGCGGCACCTCGGCCTGTCGTCCCGTCGGCAGCAAGAACCATGTGCTCGGGAACGTGGGGAGTGGTCCCTGGAAGGGGACCGGGTCCCACTGCATATGGGGGCGGTCCGCGTCGCGGATCGGGCATCCCCCGTTGGGGGGCGTCACTCCTTCCGTTGGTCTCGCCTGGCGGCGCCGGGTCGTGGGTCCCTGGGGTGACCTCGGGGTTTCCGGGGCCCGGGCTGGCGTGGCTGCGGCGCGTGTCGGGGTCGGCGGGGCGTCCTCCGTCTGGCTCCCGATCGTCCGTGTGGCGGGGGTCGGGGTGGCGGCCATCGGTCGGCGCCTCGGCGCCGGTACCGGGCGCGGGGTCTGCTCCGGCGGGGGCGGCTCCGTGACCGCCCAGACCGTGACGGCGGGGGCGGGTTGCGCCCCGACGAGGTCCGGTCCTACTGGCCTCCCCAGGGCTTCCGGTGGGAGGGGGTCCGACCAGTGGCTCAGGGTTGCGTGCTGGCGTTCGGCGCGACCCGCTCGGCGCCTCCTCCTCGTCCTGCGACGGCGGGTTCCCTGGTTGGCCCGCGGCGGCGGTGACGGCGTCGGGGTCCACCAGCCCGGGGAGCTGGGCGGGGTGGTGAGCCGGGGCCAGGGGCTCTGACCCAGCCAGTACGCTACCGGCGGCGGCTCGTCGGGCACCGACGCCAGGGTAGTGAGGGAGTCCCAGTTTCTCAGTACTGGGCCGTCCCGGGAGGTCGGTTCTTCGGCGGGTAGGTCGACGGCCGGGGTCGTCGGGTCGTCGCTGCGGCGGCGTTCCCTGGTGGTCGGCGGGTCGGCGGCGAGCTGGAGCTCGCGGAGCCGGTCGGCGAGGCCCCTACGGCCCTCCATGCCGTGGTGTCCTGGGTTGCCTGAGCAGAAATGAACGGGGGTTGTTAATTTCCGGGGGCGCCCTCGACGCCTGGGAACCGGGTTGTCCGCGGGGGCGGGCGTGGGTGGTCGGGGGGGTCCCGCGAGGGAGGGGCGGCGCTCGCGCGCGGCGCTTTCCTCCGGGGTGTGGTCGGGGTCGTCGGCAGGGCCGGCTGCGGGCTTGAGGTCCCGGACGTGGATGTGGCGCAACCATCCTCTAGCCCGGTCGCGCAGGTCCACGATGACCGGTGACACGACGCGCCCGACGGTATACGGGCCGCTGAACTTCGGCGCGAGTTTGGCGGCGACGCCTTCTTCTTTGTTGGACAGCGTGTGCTCCCTCTTCCAGACGGTGTCCCCCAGGGCGGGCCTCCAATCTCGCCGGCGCAGGTTGTAGTATTTGGCCTGTCGGTCGAACGCCCGGGCCAGGTGTACTCGGGCCAGTTCCTGGGCCTCGCGGAGGTTCTTCCACCGCTGCTGCGGGGGGGCTGCGGCTCCTTCCGTGGTGGTCGACCCCGGTGGCCGGAGTTCCCGTCCTTGGTTGAGGTACGCCGGGCTATACCCGGTTGCCTCGTGCCACGCCGTGTTGATTGCGAATCTGGCCTCGTCCAGTTTCTCGTCCCAGCGGTTGTGGCGGTTTCCGGTGTACTGGGCGAGCATGGTCTTCACGACCTTGTTGGCTCGCTCTACCGGATTGCACTGGGGCGCGTACGGCGGGGTCCGGCGGTGCTGGGTCCCGGCGGCTTTCAGCAGGGCGGTCACGGGTTCTCCGATGAACTGACGGCCGTTATCTGAAATTAAAATCTGTGGGGCTCCGTGTCGCAGGATTACCTCCCTCTGGATCGCAGCTGCGACGGCGGTACTGGTGGCTTTCCGGAGCGGGGTGAGCTCGACCCATTTGGTGAAACGGTCCATGGCCACCAGCAGCCACCTGTGGCCCTGTCGGGATCGCGGCAGCGGGCCGATCAGGTCGACGGAGACGGTGTGCCACGGTTCGGTCCCCGGGTTGGCGTGCAGCTGTCCTGGTAACGGGTGCGGCGGAACCTTAAACTGCATGCAGTTCTCGCAGCTCCGAACGTAGCGGGCGGCATCCCGGAACATCCCCGGCCAGTAGAATCGCTGCGCCAGGCGCACGATGGTTTTGGCGACTCCCAGATGACCGGCCGTGGGGTCGTCGTGGTACTGGGCCAGGATAGCCGGGCGGTCCTCGTTCGGTACGCACAGCTTCCACGTCGTGCTCGGCTCGGGCTCGTTGTAATCGAGCTGGTGCGGGATGCGTTTGTAGAGGCGCCCCTCGCGTATCTGGAACTCTGGTTCGGCGGCTGGGTCGGTCTGGGCGGCGGCAAGCTTCTTCTGGTACCACGTGTCGGTGTGCTGCTTCGGTCGGAGCGAGTTCACTCCGGGCGGCGGCGGGATTCTGGACAGCGTATCCGCCACGTGGTTATGTTTTCCGGGTCGGTACCGCACCTCAAAGTCGTACTGTTGGAGCTCTAACGCCCATCTCGCCAGGCGGCCGGTCGGGCTGTCGAGTTGGCGGAGCCATTTGAGGGCTTGGTGGTCGGTGATGACTGTGAAGCGGTACCCCTCCAGGTACGGCCGCATCTTCCGGATGCCCCAGACCACGGCGAGACACTCCTTCTCGGTGGCGCTGTATTTGCGCTCGGTCTCGCTCATCGTGTGGCTGGCATAGGCGATCACCCTCTCGTCGTCCTCAGGGCCCTGCGTGAGTACGACTCCCAGCCCGTAGTCGCTGGCATCGGTCTGGAGCGTGAACGGCTGTTCGAAGTCTGGGCATGCCAGCACCGGGGCGGCTACGAGGCGTTCTTTCATCGTCCGGAACGCCGTTTCCTCGGCGGAGGTCCATCTCCATTTGGCGTTTTTACGGGTCAGGCGGGTCAGCGGCTCGATGACCTCTGCGAAGTTCGGGACGAATCGCCGGTACCACGAGGCCATCCCGTGGAATCTGCGGATGTCCCTGATCGTTTTCGGCGTCGGGATCTGGGCGATGGCCGCGGTTTTCTGCGGGTCGGTCCGGATGCCCTGCTGGTCGACGATATGGCCTAAATAGCGGAGGCTGTCGACGCAGAATCGGCACTTTTCCGGATTCAGTTTCAGTCCGGCCGCACGCAGGCGTCGGAAGACGTCTTGGAGGTGGCGTCGGTGGTCGGCCACGGTCCGGCTGACGACAATAATGTCGTCCAGATAGGCGAACGCGTGCGGCTCGAGCTCCGGGCCGATCACGCGATCCAGGAGGCGCTGGAAGGTCGCGGGCGCGGAGTGTAGGCCGAAGGGCATCACCGTGAATTGGAACAGGCCGAGCCCTGGAACGGTGAAGGCGGTAAGCGGTCGGCTCGCGGGCTCCAGGGGTACCTGCCAATATCCGTTCTTCAGGTCCAGCGTCGTGAGGAACCTGGCCCCCCGCAGTTTGTCCAATGTGGCCTGGATGTGCGGCAGCGGATACGCGTCCTTTTCCGACCGTTCGTTTAATTTGCGGAAGTCGACGCAGAATCGCGGCCGGCCGTCCTTCTTCTTCACGACGACGACAGGCGAACTCCACGGGCTGTTGGATGGCTCGATGACGTCGTCACGCAACATCTGCGCGACCTCTTCGTTGATGATAGCCTGCATGGCCGGGTTCCGGGGACGGTACCGCTGCTTGACCGGCGTCTCGTCGAGCAGCTTTATCCGGTGCCGTATGAGCGTTGTACGACCCGTCACGGCGTTGAAGCGTTCCAGCTCGGTGTCGAGGAATCGGTCGAACGCTTCTCGCTCGTCTTCCGGCAGCGGCCGCAGTCCTAGTTCGAGACACGGCTCGGCGTGGTATTCCTCGGCCCGGGCGGCGATTTCGGCGGGCGGCTCCATCCTCAAGCGCAGGGCGGCGAGGGCGTGGATGCCGAGGAGTACCGGCATCCCCATCCTCGGTAGTACGGTGAACTCGGCTGTTTCCTCCCGGTGTCGGACTCGAAACGGCAGGCGGATGCGACCCGTCGGACGCGTATCGGTTCCGTCGGCCAGGTTGACGAGGCCGGCGCGGTGCTCCGCGGGGAATCTCCCTTGCTCCTGCGCCCAGGCCACGACGTCCTCGTTGACGCAGGATATCTGTGAGCCCGTGTCGAGGAGGGCATCGAATCTCCGGCCGAAGATTCGGACCGATAACACGGGACGCGGCGTGTATCGGATTTGCCCCGACAGGTCGTCTAGCGGGCCCGGCGCTCGCTCCTCGGCGACGGGGCCCGTGCTCCGTTTCCCGGCGGGTGACACTCCCGGGTTAGCACTCCGTCGCGTCCGCACCGCGAGCAGAATCTCCGGTACGCGTTCCGGCACTCAAAACGGGTGTGTCCCCGCTGTTTGCACCGCCAGCAGTGGGTGTCGACGTCGTACGGTTCCGACGGCGGAGCGCGGCTCGTGGTCGGCGTCGCTTGCTCGGTCGCGGCGGCGTGGGTCGGAGTTCGGCGCGGCCGTCTTTCCCGTTCTTCGATCCGCTCGAGTTCCTGCACCCGCTCGCGGAGCGTCCTCAGATCCGGCACGGATCCCCGGGGTATGAAATATTGAAACTTCGCCCGCATGTTCTCGTGTAGCAGGTCGAGCCTCTCGGACGGCGACACCTGTGCTCGTCGCATCATCGTGGTAATATCCGTCACGAAGTCCGTGAACGGCTCGTCGTCCCGCTGTCTCCTTTCCCGGGCGGCACGCTCGTGCTGAGAGCGGGTCTGCGGCGACGCATGGGCCCGGAGGAATGCCTGCCTGAACTCGTCCCAGGTGGCAATTTCCTCCCGTTCGTTCCGGTACCAGGCCTGTGCTCGGCCGCTTAACATTAACGGTGCGGCTCGGAGCATGTCCTCGTCTGGGAACCCGTACGTCAGCTGGAGGTCTTCCACGCGTTCCAGAAACGCATGCGGGTCTTTCCCGTCGGTGGTGCAACCGCTCTTCCGGATCCGGTCGATGTTGCGGAGCGGGTCCGGTCTCTCGGCCGTCGCGGCGGCGGACAGCATTTTCCGGGTCTGTACGCCGGGCTCCATTATCGCGTACAGATCGTTCGTCAGGTGGCTAATGCAGTCGGCCCACCGTCGTCTCCGGTCGTCCGGTGTCTCGGGGGATGGTGGTCCGTCGGCGTTCCTTCGGGTACGGCTCGTCGTGGGTGTCCCTCGGGGCATCCACGTGGGTTTCCCCCGGCTGTGATTCGAACTTTCCCGCCCGACGTTCGGTCGGCGGTCCTGCTTCGTCGCGGCGGCGGCAGGCGGCGCGCGTGTACCGGTAGTGTTTCGGCCGGGCGACACTGGGCGGCGCGCGTGTACCGGCACTACTTCGGCAGGGCGACACTGGGCGGCGCGCGTGTACCGGCACTATTTCGGCGGGCTCGCACTAGGTGGCGCACGCGCGGCTCGGTTCACTTCACTCCGCGGCACACTTAACCTCACAAATTCCCACGTGGGCGTAATCCAGCCTGTCCCACGTGGTTAAACAAGTCCCTGTTCGGGCGCCATGTAACGAGTCCGCTTCCCGGCGGATCTCGTCGCAACGTATTTCCTCGCGGCCGGATTTGGCTCGCCGTGCCAGGGTTCTCGCAGGATAACGCGAGGGTTACGGCGGGGTCGCGGACGGTCGGGCACGGGTGATTAACGACGCGAGTATTTCAAACGTTCGTCACTGTCCCGGCTTCGCGTTTCGGCGGTCGGCGATCGCGGTTCATGTCTCAGGTTACGGCGGGATCGGGGCCGTACGCGGCGGCGTATCCGGAACGGGGTAATCTCGGCGGGCGGAGAGCCCGTGCCCCAGGGCGGCCGGCGAGGGGCCGGCTGCGGGTGGTTCGCTCTCCGTGGGTGCGTGGGCGGAAGCGGAGGGGTCGGGTTAACGGGAAAGCAAGGTACTTACTCTGGGTCCGGTCCTCGATCGCTCGGCGTTCGGGGCGGCTCTCCAGGTGGACAGGAACGCAGCGGCGTAGATCGGTGTTCGCGGGTCGCGAATAACTCGGCACACTCGAGATTATACGATCCGCGAGCAAACTAATATTCGCGAGACTCGGCGGGCGGTTTCTCGGCGTCGTAACAGCGCGGGTCGATCGTATCCGGGCGGTCGATATCGGCGGCAGGTGGACACGGTTCGATGCGACTGATCACTATCGCGGCGGAAAACCGAAGAGAGCGTTTTCCGGTCCGTCTCTCTCGTCTTGCCGGGCGAGGGGGTGCGGTGCGGTACGGTTCGCGGCCGGCTTTTCCGGTGTCGTCACGCATCCGGCGCGCCGGTGTCGCATCATGGCGGGTTCCGGTTCCCGCCAAGATCGGTTCGGTGATACGGGGCTCGCGGGGGGCGCTCGCGGGTACCGGCGGATCTCGGTATCCGTCGGTCGTGTTCGGGGGCTCGGATTCGGGCGCGTGCGGTCAGGAACAGGCCTGGCGCAGCCAGGTCTGTTACATAGCGATTAGCAGGCTTATTTTACGGAATTTAGGGAAACGGACCAGACGAAAGTAAAGTGCTCGCCCGTACCTTTACAACGAGCCGCTGAACGCCGGAATCGGTTATAGTTTAAAATTAGCGTGCATACCGGGTGACCAAATAATTTCGGATCAGAAAAAATTCTGAGTACGTGGGTCGACTCGGTAGGAGTGTGTAAGGGGTGTTTTTGATCTGGGGAACGGAGTTCCCCAAGGCAAAAAATTTTTTCGAACCCCCCCCCCCTTTTCGAGATAACAGCACTGACAAGGGGAAGGAGCCGATTTTCGAAAAAACTTTCAACAAGGCAAATTACGCATTCAGCGAGGGCTTTACAACCATATAAGAATAAGTGGGGGTTAACTATCCAAAAACCCCCACTTCCCTCTTGCGAAATCCTGAATTTAGCAGAATTTTAGCATTTTTTAGCGTTTTTTCGTCACGTTCAGACGACTGCAGACAAGTCGAAGCGTTTTTAGAATTTTTCCCGTCGATCGCACGAGATTTTTCCAAAAATTCTAATAATTTTGCGAAATTCGTCAAATTTCCGAAGTTAGCAGGCAGAGAGAACTTTGCAGCCGTGAAGTAGATTTCTGCGGACCTCGGCGATTCTGTGCGATTTGTAGATAACATAGGTTAGGTTAATAGAAAAATTAGAATTACAACTGTTTGCGTTAGTTTTTTGGTTTTTAGTTGAGAGGTTTAGCTAGTAAAGTATTAGAGTTTAGGTTTTAGATTTGTAATCCTAGTGTTAATCTCGAGTCTAGGTACTTTAAGTGTTAGTAGATATAAAATAGATTAAGTCTAAGCGAATCGATTAGAGTAAATTAAATTAAGTACATGCGTAACCAGCGATAATAGATTTTTAACGATTTTTGTAGAAATTGAAAAGTCAAATAGAGGCAAATACCTTTAATTCTCCGTGTCTTCCGACTTACTGCCTTCCCCTACCTACAAATAATACAAATAAAATGTAATAAAATAAAATAAACAATAAAATACAATAGCTTAATAAAATTAAAAACAAGAAATCAGTAATAGAAATAGTATTAAAATCAAATCATAATAGCTTAGCTCTCTATTAGTAATAAAAAAGCAACAAATTGTCAGATAAATCACCCTTCAAAAGACAAGATAGTAGATAAAAACAAGATAGTAGTAGTTATACAAAATAAAATAAATAAAAAAGTTAGCAAAAATAATATACTAATAGCAGAAAAAGATACTAATAGCAGAAAACATTCGTAGTTAAAAGCTAAAATACAAAATTTAAAGTCTTATAGATACAAAAACAGGAAAAAAGGCATTAAGGAAAGAGAGGAAAGGTAAAGGGTAGGTTAAAAAACGCCGGGAAAACGATAGGTACAGAAGGGTAGAGCCAGGGGGGGTTTAAGATACCGAACCGTAACGGCCGACCCCGAGCGAAAGCGAGAGGACAAAGTAAGAGACAGCCTAACACAATAACACGCTCCGAGGACGATAACGACCGCCACCACGGACACCCACAAACAAAGACACACATACAGCATTCACTTGACACATACGTTAGCACAAACAGACAATACGGTTTCAAATCAATACGACAGTAAAAGAAAAATAGCATACCGAAAAGAAAACGAAAGAAAGAGAGAACAAAATAAGTAAGAAGATGGATGAGGAAGAAAAGTTCCTCACACCAATGCAACCAGCAGCAAAAAGCAATGTCTTTAAGAAAAGCTCGAAAATAAAGCATAGCGCGGAAAAGGAAAAGGATAGATCCTTGATTAAAAGACCAAGAGAAAACGAAGAGGAAACCGACACAGACTCGGTAATCTCGGACGTAATCTTGGTCGGAAGTACGGATTTAAAAAAGAAACGACTAGAAGATATAACTCTCTACGCAATCAACCAGACCGACGACGAAGAGAAGGATGAGGAAGACGACGTATTAAAACTAATAGGGCAACTAATAAAAATCCTCAAAAAAACTAAAAATTCAACACGCGAGGTTAAAAATTATTGTGCGGACCCACTAACGGAGGTAAAAAACGTGACGAAATGTCACGCCAGCCAAGCAGACAGACAAGTCGAAGAGGCGATCACCAAGCTAAAAAATATTGAACTTTTAATAGAAAATAAACAACTCAAAAATAGTATACTGCATAGAGATATGGATAGGGGATTGGATAGGATAGAGGATTGGAGACGATAGAGGATAGGATAGGGGATTGGATAGGATAGAGTATAAGAGACGATAGATGATAGGATAGGATAGAGGATAAGATAGGATATATTATAGGATAGGATAGAGGAAACGATATGATAGAGGATAGGATAGGATAGAGGATAGGATAGGATAGCGGATAGGATAGGGTAGAGTATAGAATAGGATAGAGGATAGAATAGGGTAGTGGATAGGATAGGAATGAGGATAGGATAGGATAGAGGATAGGATAGGGGATTGGATAGGATAGAGGATAGGAGACGATAGAGGATAGGATAGGATAGAGGATAGGATAGGATCGAGGATAGGATAGGATAGAGGATAGGATAGGATAGAGGATAGGATAGGATAGAGGATTGGAGTGTATAGAGGATAGGATATAGGATTGGATAGGATAGAGAATAGGATACGATAGTGGAGAGGATAGAGGGTGGGATATAATAGAGGATAGGATAGGATAGAGGATAGGATAGGATAGAGGATTGGATAGGATAGGGGATATTATAGGATAGAGGATAGGATAGGAATAAGGATAGGATAGGATAGAGTATAGGATAAGATAGAGGATAGGATAGGGGATTGGATAGGATAGAGGATAGGAGACGATAGAGGATATGATGGGGGATTGTATAGGATAGTGGACTGGAGACGATAGAGGATAGGATAGGATAGAGGATAGGATAGGATAGAGGATAGGATAGGATAGAGGTTAGGATAGGATAGAGGTTAGGATTGGATAGAGGATAGGATAGAGCATAGGAAAGAGGATAGGATAGGGGATTGGATAGGATAGTTGATACGATAGGATAGAGAATAGGATAGGATGGATGACATTATAGGATAGAGCACAGGATAGGATAGAGGATTCGATATTATAGAGGAGAGGATCGAATAGAGGAAAGGATAGAGTATAGGATAGGGTAGAGAATAGGATAGGATAGAGGATAGGATATTATAGAGGATAGGATAGGACAGAGGATAGGATAGGATAGAGGATAGGATAGGATAGAGGATTGAATAGGATAGAGGATAGGATAGGATAGAGGATAGGATAGGATAGAGGTTAGGATAGGATAGAGGTTAGGATTGGATAGAGGATAGGATAGAGCATAGGAAAGAGGATAGGATAGGGGATTGGATAGGATACTTGATACGATAGGATAGAGAATAGGATAGGATGGATGACATTATAGGATAGAGCACAGGATAAGATAGAGGATTCGATATTATAGAGGAGAGGATCGAATAGAGGAAAGGATAGGGGATTGGATAGGATAGAGGATAGGATAGGATAGAGGATAGGATAGGATATAGGATTGGATAGGATAGAGGATAGGATAGGATAGAGGATACGAAATTATAGAGGATAGGATAGGATAGGGGAGAGGATAATATAGAGGATAGTATAGGATGGAGGATAGGATAGGATAGGGAATAGGATACGATAGAGTATAGGACATCGGATTGGATAGGATAGAGGATAGGATAGGATAGAGGATAGGATTGGATAGAGGATTGGATTTTATAGAGGATGGGATATAGGATTGGATAGGATAGAGAATAGGATACGATAGTGGATAGGATAGTGGATGGGATATAATAGAGGATAGGATAGGATAGAGGATGGGATATAATAGAGGATACGATAGGATAGAGGATAGGATAGAGGATAGGATAGAGGATTGGATAGGATAGGGGATATTATAGGAAAGAGGATAGGATAGAGAATAGAACAGGATAGAGGATAGGATAGGATAGATGATATTATAGGATAGAGGATAGGATAGGACAGAGGATAGAATAGGATGGAGGATAGGATAGGGGATTGGATAGGATAGAGGATAGGAGACGATAGAGGATGGGATATAATAGAGGATAGGATAGGATAGAGGATAGGATAAGATAGAGGATACGATAGGATAGAGGATAGGATAGGATAGAGGATAGGATAGGATAGATTATAGGATAGGATAGAGGATAGAATAGGGTAGAGGATAGGATAGGAATGAGGATAGGATAGGATAGAGGATAGGAGACGATAGAGGATAGGATAGGGGATTGGATAGGATAGAGGATAGGAGACGATAGAGGATATGATAGGGGATTGTATAGGATAGATAACAGGAGACGATAGAGGATAGGATAGGATAGAGGATAGGATAGGATAGAGGATATGATAGGATAGAGGATAGAATAGGATAGAGGATAGGATAGGATAGAGGATAGGATAGGATAGAGGATAGGATATTATAGAGGATAGGGTAAGATAGAGGATAGGATAGGATAGAGGATGGGAGTGTATAGAGGATAGGATATAGGATTGGATAGGATAGAGGATAGGATACGATAGTGGATAGTACAGAGCATAGGATAGGATAGAGGATAGGATAGAGGATAGTATAGGATAGAGGATAGGATAGGAAAGAGGATAGGATAGGATAGAGGATAGGATAGGAATGAGGATAGGATAGGATAGAGGATAGGATAAGATAGAGGATAGGATAGGGGATTGGATAGGATAGAGGATAGGATAGGATGGAGGATAGGATAGGATAGAGGATAGGATAGGATAGAGGAAAGGATAGGATAGAAGATAGGATAGGATAGATGATAGGATAGGATAGGATAGAGGATAGTATAGGATAGAGGATAGGATAGAATAGAGGATAGGATAGGGTAAAGGATAGGATAGGATAGAGGATAGGATAGGATAGGATAGAGGGTAGGATAGGATAGAGGATAGGATAGAGGATAGGATAGAGGATAGGATAGAGGATAGAATAGGATAGAGGATCGGATAGAGGATAGGATAGAGGATCGGATAGAGGATAGGATAGGATACAGGAAAGGATAGGATAAAGGATAGGATAGGTAATTGGATAGGATAGAGGATAGGATAGGATAGAGGATAGGATAGAATAGAGGATAGGATAGGATAGAGGATGGGATAGAGGATAGGATAGAGGATAGGATAGGATAGAGGATATAATAGGATAGAGGATAGGATAGGTAATTGGATAGGATAGAGTATAGGATAGGGTAGAGGATAGGATAGGATAGAGGATATAATAGCATAGAGGATAGGATAGGATAGAGGATAGGATAGGGTAGAGGATAGGATAGGATAGAGGATAGGATAGGGTAGAGGATATAATAGGATTGAGGAAAGGATAGGATAGAGGATAGGATAGGATAGAGGATATAATAGCATAGAGGATAGGATAGGATAGAGGATAGGATAGGGTAGAGGATAGGATAGGATAGAGGATAGGATAGGGTAGAGGATATAATAGGATTGAGGAAAGGATAGGATAGAGGATAGGATAGGATAGAGGATAGGATAGGATAGAGGATAGGATAAGATAGAGTCTAGGATAGGAAAGATGGTAGGATAGGATAGAGGATAGGATAGGATAGAGGATAGGATAGGATAGAGGATAGGATAGGATAGAGGATAGGATAGGATAGAGGATAGGATAGGATAGAGGATAGGATATGATAGAGGATAGAATAGGATAGAGGATAGGATAGGATAGAGTATAGAATAGGATAGAGGATAGGATAGGATAGAGGATAGGATAGGAATGAGGATAGGATAGGATAGAGGATAGGATAAGATAGAGGATCGGATAGGATCGGATAGAATATAGAATAGGATAGAGGATAGGATAGGATAGATAATAGGATAGGATAGAGGTTAGGATAGGATAGAGGATAGGATTGGATAGAGGATAGGATAGGATAGAGGATAGGATATTATAGAGGATAGGGTAGGATAGAGGATAGGATAGGATAGAGGATATTATAGGATAGAGGATTGGAGTGTATAGAGGATAGGATACAGGATTGGATAGGATAGAGGATAGGATACGATAGTGGATAGGACAGAGCATAGGATAGGATAGAGGATAGGATAGAGGATTGGATAGGATAGAGGATAGGATACGATAGTGGATAGGACAGAGCATAGGATAGGATAGAGGATATGATAGAGGATTGGATAGGATAGAGGATAGTATAGGATAGAGGATAGGATAGGAAAGAGGATAGGATAGGATAGAGGATAGGATAGGAATGAGGATAGGATAGGATAGAGGATAGGATAAGATAGAGGATAGGATAGGGGATTGGATAGGATAGAGGATAGGAGACGATAGAGGATATGATAGGGGATTGTATAGGATAGAGGACTGGAGACGATAGAGGATAGGATGGGATAGAGGATAGGATAGGATAGAGGATAGGATTGGATAGAGGATAGGATAGGATAGAGGATAGGATAGAGAATAGGACAGAATAGAGGATAGGACAGGGGATTGGATAGGATAGAGGATAGGGTAGGATAGAGGATAGGATAGAGGATAGGATAGAGGATTGGATAGGATAGGGGATATTATAGGATAGAGGATAGGATAGGATACAAGATAGGATAGGATAAAGGATAGGATAGGATAGAGGATAGGATAGGATAGAGGATAGGATAGAGGATAGGATAGGATATTGGATATGATCAGATAGAGGATAGGATCGGATAGAGGATAGGATTTCGGATTGGATAGGATAGATGATAGGATAGGGGATTGGATAGGATAGAAGATTGGAGACGATAGAGGAAAGGATAGGGTAGAGCATAGGATAGGGGATTGGATAGCATAGAGGATAGGATAGGATAGAGGATAGGATAGGATAGAGGATAGGATAGGATAGAGGATAGGATAGGATGGAGGATAGGATAGGATAGAGAATAGGACAGAATAGAGGATAGGACAGGGGATTGGATAGGATAGACGATAGAATATGATAGAGGATAGGATAGGATGGAGGATAGGATAGGATAGAGGATAGGATAGGATAGAGGATAGGATAGAGAATAGGACAGAATAGAGGATAGGACAGGGGATTGGATAGGATAGAAGATAGGATAGGATAGAGGATAGGATAGGATAGAGGGTAGGATAGGATAGAGGATAGGATAGGATAGAGGATAGGATAGAATAGCGGCTAGTATAGGGTAGAGTATAGAATAGGATAGAGGATAGGATAGGATAGATGATAGGATAGGAATGAGGATAGGATAGGATAGAGGATAGGATACGATAGAGGATCGTATAGGATCGGATAGAATATAGAATAGGATAGAGGATAGGATAGGATAGAGGATAGGATAGGACAGAGGATAGGATAGGATAGAGGATAGGATAGGATAGAGGATAGGATAGGATAGAGGATAGGATAGGATAGAGGATAGGATAGGATAGAGGATAGGATAGGATAGAGGATAGGATAGGATAGAGGATAGGATAGGATAGAGGATAGGATAGGATAGAAGATAGGATAGAATAGAGGATAGGATACAATAGAGTATAGGACATAGGATAGGATAGGATAGAGGATAGGATACGATAGAGGATAGGATAGGATAGGATATTGGATATGATCAGATAGAGGATAGGATCGGATAGAGGATAGGATTTCGGATTGGATAGGATTGAGGATTGGATACTGGATTGGATAGGATAGAAGATTGGAGACGTTAGAGGATAGGATAGGATAGAGGATAGGATAGGGTAGAGCATAGGATAGGGGATTGGATAGGATAGAGGATAGGATAGGATAGAGGATAGGATCGCATAGCGGATAGGAGACGATAGAGGATAGGATAGGATAGAGGATAGGATAGGATAGAGGATATTATAGGATAGAGGATAGGATGGGATAGCGGATAGGATAGGATATAGGGTTGGATAGGATAGGGGATTGGATAGGATTGTTGATAGGATAGGATAGGATAGAGAATAGGATATGATAGATGATATTATAGGAAAGAGGATAGGATATCATAGAGGATACGATTTTATGGAGGATAGGATAGGATAGATGATAGGATCGGATAGAGGATAGGATCGGATAGAGGATAGGATAGGGGATTGGATAGGATAGAGGTTAGGATAGGATAGAGGATAGGATCGCATAGCGGATAGGAGACGATAGAGGATAGGATAGGATAGAGGATAGGATAGGTTAGAGGATAGGATATGATAGAGGATAGGATAGGAATGAGGATAGGATAGGATAGAGGATAGGATAGGATAGAGAATAGG
Organism: Halictus rubicundus; assembly: GCF_050948215.1. NCBI lineage: Eukaryota > Metazoa > Arthropoda > Insecta > Hymenoptera > Halictidae > Halictus > Halictus rubicundus. The sequence continues at coordinate 99,779 of NW_027488715.1, read as the reverse complement.
ATAGGGTAGATGATATTATAGGATAGAGGATACGATATTATAGAGGATAGGATAGGATAGAGGATAGGATAGGGGATTGGATAGGATAGAGGATAGGATAGGTTAGCGGATAGGATAGGATATAGGATTGGATAGGATAGAGGTTAGGATAGGATAGAGGATAGGATCGCATAGAGGATAGGAGACGATAGGGGATTGGATAGGATAGAAGATAGGATAGGATAGAGGATAGGATAGAATAGCGGATAGGATAGGGTAGAGTATAGAATAGGATAGAGGATAGGATAGGATAGATGATAGAATAGGAATGAGAATAGGATAGGATAGAGGATAGGATGGGATAGCGGATAGGATAGGATATAGGATTGGATAGGATAGAGGTTAGGATAGGATAGAGGATAGGATCGCATAGAGGATAGGAGACGATAGAGGATAGGACTGGATAGAGGATAGGATAGGATAGAGGATAATAGGGTAGCGGATAGGATAGGATAGAGAATAGGATATGATAGATGATATTATAGGAAAGAGGATAGGATATGAAAGAGGATACGATATTATAGAGGATAGGATAGGATGGAGGATAAGTCAGGATAGAGGATAGGATAGGATAGAGGATATTATAGGATAGAGGATAGGATGGGATAGCGGATAGGATAGGATATATGATTGGATAGGATAGGGGATTGGATAGGATTGTTGATAGGATAGGATAGGATAGAGAATAGGATATGATAGATGATATTATAGGAAAGAGGATAGGATATGATAGAGGATACGATATTATAGAGGCTAGGATAGGATAGAGGATCGGATAAGATAGAGGATTGGATAGGATAGGATAGAGGATAGGATAGGATAGAGGATATTATAGAGAATATGATAGGATAGAGGATAGGATAGGATAGAGGATATTATAGAGAATATGATAGGATAGAGGATAGGGTAGGATTGAGGATAGGATAGGATATAGGATAGGATAGGATAGAGGATAGGATAGGGTAGAGGATAGGATAGGATAGGATAGAGGATAGGATAGGATAGAGGATAGGATAGGATAGAGGATAGGATAGAATAGAGGATAGGATAGGATAGAGGATAGGATAGGATAGAGGATAGGATAGGATAGAGGATAGGATAGGATAGAGGATAGGATAGGATAGAGGATAGGATAGGATAGAGGATAGGATAGGATAGAGTATAGAATAGGATACAGGATAGTATAGGATAGAGGATAGGATAGGGTAGAGGATAGGATAGGATAGGATAGAGGATGGGATAGGATAGAGGATAGGATAGGATAGAGGATAGGATAGGATAGAGGATAGGACAGGATAGAGGATAGGATAGGATAGAGGATAGGATAGGATAGAGGATAGGATAGGATAGAGGATAGGATAGGATAGAGGATAGGATAGGATAGAGGATAGGATAGGATAGAGGATAGGATAGGATAGAGGATAGGATAGGATAGAGGGTAGGATAGGATAGAGGATAGGATAGGATAGAGGATAGGATAGGATAGAGGATAGGATAGGATAGAGGATAGGATAGGATAGAGGATAGGATAGGATAGAGGATAGGATAGGATAGGATAGAGGATAGGATAGGATAGAGGATAGGATAGGATAGAGGATAGGATAGGATAGAGGATAGGATAGGATAGAGGATAGGATAGGATAGAGGATAGGATAGGATAGAGGATAGGATAGGATAGAGGATAGGATAGGATAGAGGATAGGATAGGATAGAGGATAGGATAGGATAGAGGATAGGATAGGATAGAGGATAGGATAGGATAGAGGATAGGATAGGATAGAGGATAGGATAGGATAGAGGATAGGATAGGATAGAGGATAGGATAGGATAGAGGATAGGATAGGATAGAGGATAGGTTAGAGGATAGGATAGAGGATAGGATAGAGAATAAAATAGGATAGAGGATATCCTAGGATAGCGTATAGGATAGGATAGAGTATAGAATAGGATAGAGGATAGGATAGGATGGAGGATAGGATAGGATTGAGGATAGGATAGGATAGAGGATAGGATAGGATAGAGGATGGGATAGGATAGAGTATAGAATAGGTTAGATGATATTATAGGATAGAGGATACGATATTATAGAGGATAGGATAGGATAGAGGATGGGATAGGATTGAGGATAGGATAGGATAGAGGATAGGATAGGATAGAGGATAGGATAGAGGATAGGATAGGATAGAGGATAGGATAGAGGATAGGATAGAGGATTGGATAGGATAGGGGATATTATAGGATAGAGGATTGGATAGGATAGAAGATAGGATAGGATAAAGGATAGGTTAGGATAGAGGATAGGATAGGATAGAGGATAGGATAGAGGATAGGATAGGATATTGGATATGATCAGATAGAGGATAGGATCGGATAGAGGATAGGATTTCGGATTGGATAGGATAGATGATAGGATAGGGGATTGGATAGGATAGAAGATTGGAGACGATAGAGGATAGGATAGGATAGAGGATAGGATAGGGTAGCGCATAGGATAGGGGATTGGATAGGATAGAGGATAAGATAGGATAGAGGATAGGATAGGATAGAGGATAGGATAGGATAGAGGATAGGATAGAGGATAGGATAGGATAGAGGATAGGATAGAGGATAGAATATGATAGAGGATAGGATAGGATGGAGGATAGGATAGGATAGAGGATAGGATAGGATAGAGTATAGAATAGGTTAGATGATATTATAGGATAGAGGATAGGATAGGATAGAGGATAGGATCGGATAGAGGATAGGATAGAGGATAGGATAGGATAGAGGATATTATAGAGAATATGATAGGATAGAGGATAGGATAGGATAGAGGATATTATAGAGAATATGATAGGATAGAGGATAGGGTAGGATTGAGGATAGGATAGGATATAGGATAGGATAGGATAGAGGATAGGATAGGGTAGAGGATAGGATAGAGGATAGGATAGGATAGAGGATAGGATAGGATAGAGGATAGAGGATAGGATAGGATAGAGGATAGGATAGGATAGAGGATAGGATAGGATAGAGGATAGGATAGGATAGAGTATAGAATAGGATACAGGATAGTATAGGATAGAGGATAGGATAGGGTAGAGGATAGGATAGGATAGGATAGAGGATGGGATAGGATAGAGGATAGGATAGGATAGAGGATAGGATAGGATAGAGGATAGGACAGGATAGAGGATAGGATAGGATAGAGGATAGGATAGGATAGAGGATAGGATAGGATAGAGGATAGGATAGGATAGAGGATAGGATAGGATAGAGGATAGGATAGGATAGAGGATAGGATAGGATGGAGGATAGGATAGGATAGAGGGTAGGATAGGATAGAGGATAGGATAGGATAGAGGATAGGATAGGATAGAGGATAGGATAGGATAGAGGATAGGATAGGATAGAGGATAGGATAGGATAGGATAGAGGATAGGATAGGATAGAGGATAGGATAGGATAGAGGATAGGATAGGATAGAGGATAGGATAGGATAGAGGATAGGATAGGATAGAGGATAGGATAGGATAGAGGATAGGATAGGATAGAGGATAGGATAGGATAGAGGTTAGGATAGGATAGAGGATAGGATAGGATAGAGGATAGGATAGGATAGAGGATAGGATAGGATAGAGGATAGGATAGGATAGAGGATAGGATAGGATAGAGGATAGGATAGGATAGAGGATAGGATAGGATAGAGGATAGGATAGGATAGAGGATAGGATAGGATAGAGGATAGGATAGGATAGAGGATAGGATAGGATAGAGGATAGGTTAGAGGATAGGATAGAGGATAGGATAGAGAATAAAATAGGATAGAGGATATCCTAGGATAGCGTATAGGATAGGATAGAGTATAGAATAGGATAGAGGATAGGATAGGATGGAGGATAGGATAGGATTGAGGATAGGATAGGATAGAGGATAGGATAGGATAGAGGATGGGATAGGATAGAGTATAGAATAGGTTAGATGATATTATAGGATAGAGGATACGATATTATAGAGGATAGGATAGGATAGAGGATGGGATAGGATTGAGGATAGGATAGGATAGAGGATAGGATAGGATAGAGGATAGGATAGAGGATAGGATAGGATAGAGGATAGGATAGAGGATAGGATAGAGGATTGGATAGGATAGGGGATATTATAGGATAGAGGATTGGATAGGATAGAAGATAGGATAGGATAAAGGATAGGTTAGGATAGAGGATAGGATAGGATAGAGGATAGGATAGAGGATAGGATAGGATATTGGATATGATCAGATAGAGGATAGGATAGGATAGAGGATAGGATAGGGTAGCGCATAGGATAGGGGATTGGATAGGATAGAGGATAAGATAGGATAGAGGATAGGATAGGATAGAGGATAGGATAGGATAGAGGATAGGATAGAGGATAGGATAGGATAGAGGATAGGATAGAGGATAGAATATGACAGAGGATAGGATAGGATGGAGGATAGGATAGGATAGAGGATAGGATAGGATAGAGTATAGAATAGGTTAGATGATATTATAGGATAGAGGATAGGATAGGATAGAGGATAGGATCGGATAGAGGATAGGATAGGGGATTGGATAGGATAGAGGATAGGATAGGATACAGGATAGGATAGGATAGAGAATAGGATAGGGTAGATGATATTATAGGATAGAGGATACGATATTATAGAGGATAGGATAGGGTAGACGATAGTATCGGATAGAGGATAGGATAGAGGATAGGATAGGTTAGCGGATAGGATAGGATATAGGATTGGATAGGATAGAGGTTAGGATAGGATAGAGGATAGGATCGCATAGAGGATAGGCGACGATAGAGGATAGGACAGGATAGAGGATAGGATAGGATAGAGGATAGGATACGATAGAGTATAGGACATAGGATAGGATAGGATAGAGGATAGGATAGGTTAGCGGATAGGATAGGATATAGGATTGGATAGGATAGAGGTTAGGATAGGATAGAGGATATGATCGCATAGAGGATAGGAGACGATAGAGGATAGGACAGGATAGAGGATAGGATAGGATAGAGGATAGGATAGGGTAGCGGATAGGATAGGATAGAGTATAGAATAGGATAGAGGATATGATAGTATAGAGGATAGGATAGGATTGAGGATAGGATAGGATAGCGGATAGGATAGAGGATAGGATAGGATAGAGGATAGGATAGGATTGAGGACAGGATAGGATAGAGGATAGGATAGGATAGAGGATAGGATAGAGGATTGGATAGGATAGGGGATATTATAGGATAGAGGATAGGATAGGATAGCGGATAGGATAGGATAGAGGATACGATATTATGGAGGATAGGATAGGATAGATGATAGGATCGGATAGAGGATAGGATAGGGGATTGGATACGATAGAGGATAGAATATGGTAGAGGTTAGGATAGCATGGAGGATAGGATAAGATAGAAGATAGTATAGGATAGAGGATAGGATAGGATAGAGGATAGGATACGATAGAGGATAGGATAGGATAGAGGATAGGATAGGATAGAGGATAGGATAGGATAGAGGATAGGATAGGATAGAGGATAGGATAGGATAGAGGATAGGATAGGATAGGATAGAGGATAGGATAGGATAGAGGATAGGATAGGGTAGAGCATAGGATAGGGGATTGGATAGGATAGAGGATAGGATAGGATAGAGGATAGGATCGCATAGAGGATAGGAGACGATAGAGGATAGGACAGGATAGAGGATAGGATAGGATAGAGGATAGGATAGGGGATTGGATAGGATAGAGGATAGGATAGGTTAGCGGATAGGATAGGATATAGGATTGGATAGGATAGAGGTTAGGATAGGATAGAGGATAGGATCGCATAGAGGATAGGAGACGATAGAGGATAGGACAGGATAGAGGATAGGATAGGATAGAGGATAGGATAGGGTAGCGGATAGGATAGGATAGAGAATAGGATATGATAGATGATATTATAGGAAAGAGGATAGGATATGATAGAGGATACGATATTATAGAGGATAGGATAGGATGGAGGATAAGTCAGGATAGAGGATAGGATAGGATACAGGATATTATAGGATAGAGGATAGGATGGGATAGCGGATAGGATAGGATATAGGATTGGATAGGATAGGGGATTGGATAGGATTGTTGATAGGATAGGATAGGATAGAGAATAGGATATGATAGATGATATTATAGGAAAGAGGATATGATATGATAGAGGATACGATATTATGGAGGATAGGATAGGATAGATGATAGGATCGGATAGAGGATAGGATCGGATAGAGGATAGGATAGGGGATTGGATAGGATAGAGGTTAGGATAGGATAGAGGATAGGATCGCATAGCGGATAGGAGACGATAGAGGATAGGATAGGATAGAGGATAGGATAGGATAGAGGATAGGATATGATAGAGGATAGGATAGGAATGAGGATAGGATAGGATAGAGGATAGGATAGGATAGAGAATAGGATAGGGTAGATGATATTATAGGATAGAGGATACGATATTATAGAGGATAGGATAGGATAGAGGATAGTATCGGATAGAGGATAGGATAGGGGATTGGATAGGATAGAGGATAGGATAGGTTAGCGGATAGGATAGGATATAGGATTGGATAGGGTAGAGTATAGAATAGGATAGAGGATAGGATAGGATAGATGATAGGATAGGAATGAGAATAGGATAGGATAGAGGATATTATAGGATAGAGGATAGGATGGGATAGCGGATAGGATAGGATATAGGATTGGATAGGATAGAGGTTAGGATAGGATAGAGGATAGGATCGCATAGAGGATAGGAGACGATAGAGGATAGGACAGGATAGAGGATAGGATAGGATAGAGGATAGGATAGGGTAGCGGATAGGATAGGATAGAGAATAGGATATGATAGATGATATTATAGGAAAGAGGATAGGATATGATAGAGGATACGATATTATAGAGGATAGGATAGGATGGAGGATAAGTCAGGATAGAGGATAGGATAGGATAGAGGATATTATAGGATAGAGGATAGGATGGGATAGCGGATAGGATAGGATATATGATTGGATAGGATAGGGGATTGGATAGGATTGTTGATAGGATAGGATAGGATAGAGAATAGGATATGATAGATGATATTATAGGAAAGAGGATAGGATATGATAGAGGATACGATATTATAGAGGCTAGGATAGGATAGAGGATCGGATAAGATAGAGGATTGGATAGGATAGGATAGAGGATAGGATAGGATAGAGGATATTATAGAGAATATGATAGGATAGAGGATAGGATAGGATAGAGGATATTATAGAGAATATGATAGGATAGAGGATAGGATAGGATTGAGGATAGGATAGGATATAGGATAGGATAGGATAGAGGATAGGATAGGGTAGAGGATAGGATAGGATAGGATAGAGGATAGGATAGGATAGAGGATAGGATAGGATAGAGGATAGGATAGGATAGAGGATAGGATAGGATAGAGGATAGGATAGGATAGAGGATAGGATAGGATAGAGTATAGAATAGGATACAGGATAGTATAGGATAGAGGATAGGATAGGGTAGAGGATAGGATAGGATAGGATAGAGGATAGGATAGGATAGAGGATAGGATAGGATAGAGGATAGGATAGGATAGAAGATAGGATAGGATAGAGGATAGGATAGGATAGAGGATAGGATAGGATAGAGGATAGGATAGGATAGAGGATAGGATAGGTTAGAAGATAGGATAGGATAGAGGATAGGATACAATAGAGTATAGGACATAGGATAGGACAGGATAGAGGATAGGATACGATAGAGGATAGGATAGGATAGGATATTGGATATGATCAGATAGAGGATAGGATCGGATAGAGGATAGGATTTCGGATTGGATAGGATTGAGGATTGGATAGGGGATTGGATAGGATAGAAGATTGGAGACGTTAGAGGATAGGATAGGATAGAGGATAGGATAGGGTAGAGCATAGGATAGGGGATTGGATAGGATAGAGGATAGGATCGCATAGCGGATAGGAGACGATAGAGGATAGGATAGGATAGTCGATAGGATAGGATAGAGGATAGGATATGATAGAGGATAGGATAGGAATGAGGATAGGATAGGATAGAGGATAGGGTAGGATAGAGAATAGGATAGGGTAGATGATATTATAGGATAGAGGATACGATATTATACAGGATAGGATAGAATAGAGGATAGTATCGGATAGAGGATAGGATAGGGGATTGGATAGGATAGAGGATACGATAGGTTAGCGGATAGGATAGGTTATAGGATTGGATAGGATAGAGGTTAGGATAGGATAGAGGATAGGATCGCATAGAGGATAGGAGACGATAGAGGATAGGACAGGATAGAGGATAGGATAGGATAGAGGATAGGATAGAGTAGCGGATAGGATAGGATAGAGAATAGGATATGATAGATGATATTATAGGAAAGAGGATAGGATATGATAGAGGATACGATATTATAGAGGATAGGATAGGATGGAGGATAAGTCAGGATAGAGGATAGGATAGGATAGAGGATATTATAGGATAGAGGATAGGATGGGATAACGGATAGGATAGGATATAGGATTGGATAAGATAGGGGATTGGATAGGATTGTTGATAGGATAGGATAGGATAGAGAATAGGATATGATAGATGATATTATAGGAAAGAGGATAGGATATGATAGAGGATACGATATTATGGAGGATAGGATAGGATAGATGATAGGATCGGATAGAGGATAGGATAGGGGATTGGATAGGATAGAGGTTAGGATAGGATAGAGGATAGGATCGCATAGCCGATAGGAGACGATAGAGGATAGGATAGGATAGAGGATAGGATAGGATAGAGGATAGGATATGATAGAGGATAGGATAGGAATGAGGATAGGATAGGATAGAGGATAGGATAGGATAGAGAATAGGATAGGGTAGATGATATTATAGGATAGAGGATACGATATTATAGAGGATAGGATAGGATAGAGGATAGTATTGGATAGAGGTTAGGATAGGGGATTGGATAGGATAGAGGATAGGATAGGTTAGCGGATAGGATAGGATATAGGATTGGATAGGATAGAGGTTAGGATAGGATAGAGGATAGGATCGCATAGAGGATAGGAGACGATAGGGGATTGGATAGGATAGAAGATAGGATAGGATAGAGGATAGGATAGAATAGCGGATAGGATAGGGTAGAGTATAGAATAGGATAGAGGATAGGATAGGATAGATGATAGGATAGGAATGAGAATAGGATAGGATAGAGGATATTATAGGATAGAGGATAGGATGGGATAGCGGATAGGATAGGATATAGGATTGGATAGGATAGAGGTTAGGATAGGATAGAGGATAGGATCGCATAGAGGATAGGAGACGATAGAGGATAGGACAGGATAAAGGATAGGATAGGATAGAGGATAGGATAGGGTAGCGGATAGGATAGGATAGGGAATAGGATATGATAGATGATATTATAGGAAAGAGGATAGGATATGATAGAGGATACGATATTATAGAGGATAGGATAGGATGGAGGATAAGTCAGGATAGAGGATAGGATAGGATAGAGGATATTATAGGATAGAGGATAGGATCGCATAGCGGATAGGAGACGATAGAGGATAGGATAGGATATATGATTGGATAGGATAGGGGATTGGATAGGATTGTTGATAGGATAGGATAGGATAGAGAATAGGATATGATAGAAGATATTATAGGAAAGAGGATAGGATATGATAGAGGATACGATATTATAGAGGCTAGGTTAGGATAGAGGATCGGATAAGATAGAGGATTGGATAGGATAGGATAGAGGATAGGATAGGATAGAGGATATTATAGAGAATATGATAGGATAGAGGATAGGATAGGATAGAGGATATTATAGAGAATATGATAGGATAGAGGATAGGATAGGATTGAGGATAGGATAGGATATAGGATAGGATAGGATAGAGGATAGGATTTCGGATTGGATAGGATAGATGATAGGATAGGGGATTGGATAGGATAGAAGATTGGAGACGATAGAGGATAGGATAGGATAGAGGATAGGATAGGGTAGAGCATAGGATAGGGAATTGGATAGGATAGAGGATAGGATAGGATAGAGAATAGGACAGAATAGAGGATAGGACAGGGGATTGGATAGGATAGAGGATAGAATATGATAGAGGATAGGATAGGATGGAGGATAGGATAGGATAGAGGATAGGATAGGATAGAGTATAGAATAGGTTAGATGATATTATAGGATAGAGGATAGGATAGGATAGAGGATAGGATCGGATAGAGGATAGGATAGGGGATTGGATAGGATAGAGGATAGGATAGGATAGAGGATAGGATAGGATAGAGAATAGGATAGGGTAGATGATATTATAGGATAGAGGATACGATATTATAGAGGATAGGATAGGGTAGACGATAGTATCGGATAGAGGATAGGATAGAGGATAGGATAGGTTAGCGGATAGGATAGGATATAGGATTGGATAGGATAGAGGTTAGGATAGGATAGAGGATAGGATCGCATAGAGGATAGGGGACGATAGAGGATAGGACAGGATAGAGGATAGGATAGGATAGAGGATAGGATAAGATAGAGTATAGGCCATAGGATAGGATAGGATAGAGGATAGGATACGATAGAGGATAGGATAGGATAGCGGATAGGATAGGATAGAGGATACGATATTATGGAGGATAGGATAGGATAGATGATAGGATCGGATAGAGGATAGGATAGGGGATTGGATAGGATAGAGGTTAGGATAGGATAGAGGATAGGATAGGATAGAGGATAGGATAGGATAGAGGATAGGATAGGATAGGATAGAGGATAGGATAGGATAGAGGATAGGATAGGATAGAGGATAGGATAGGATACAGGATAGGATAGGATAGAGGACAGGATAGGATAGAGGATAGGATAGAGGATTGGATAGGATAGGGGATATTATAGGATAGAGGATAGGATAGGATAGAAGATAGGATAGGATAAAGGATAGGTTAGGATAGAGGATAGGATAGGATAGAGGATAGGATAGAGGATAGGATAGGATATTGGATATGATCAGATAGAGGATAGGATCGGATAGAGGATAGGATTTCGGATTGGATAGGATAGATGATAGGATAGGGGATTGGATAGGATAGAAGATTGGAGACGATAGAGGATAGGATAGGATAGAGGATAGGATAGGGTAGAGCATAGGATAGGGGATTGGATAGGATAGAGGATAAGATAGGATAGAGGATAGGATAGGATACAGGATAGGATAGGATAGAGGATAGGATAGAGGATAGGATAGGATAGAGGATAGGATAGGATAGAGAATAGGACAGAATAGAGGATAGGACAGGGGATTGGATAGGATAGAGGATAGAATATGATAGAGGATAGGATAGGATGGAGGATAGGATAGGATAGAGGATAGGATAGGATAGAGTATAGAATAGGTTAGATGATATTATAGGATAGAGGATAGGATAGGATAGAGGATAGGATCGGATAGAGGATAGGATAGGGGATTGGATAGGATAGAGGATAGGATAGGATAGAGGATAGGATAGGATAGAGAATAGGATAGGGTAGATGATATTATAGGATAGAGGATACGATATTATAGAGGATAGGATAGGGTAGACGATAGTATCGGATAGAGGATAGGATAGAGGATAGGATAGGTTAGCGGATAGGATAGGATATAGGATTGGATAGGATAGAGGTTAGGATAGGATAGAGGATAGGATCGCATAGAGGATAGGGGACGATAGAGGATAGGACAGGATAGAGGATAGGATAGGATAGAGGATAGGATAAGATAGAGTATAGGCCATAGGATAGGATAGGATAGAGGATAGGATACGATAGAGGATAGGATAGGATAGCGGATAGGATAGGATAGAGGATACGATATTATGGAGGATAGGATAGGATAGATGATAGGATCGGATAGAGGATAGGATAGGGGATTGGATAGGATAGAGGTTAGGATAGGATAGAGGATAGGATAGGATAGAGGATAGGATAGGATAGAGGATAGGATAGGATAGAGGATAGGATAGGATAGGATAGAGGATAGGATAGGATAGGATAGAGGATAGGATAGGATAGAGGATAGGATAGGATAGAGGATAGGATAGGATACAGGATAGGATAGGATAGAGGACAGGATAGGATAGAGGATAGGATAGAGGATTGGATAGGATAGGGGATATTATAGGATAGAGGATAGGATAGGATAGAAGATAGGATAGGATAAAGGATAGGTTAGGATAGAGGATAGGATAGGATAGAGGATAGGATAGAGGATAGGATAGGATATTGGATATGATCAGATAGAGGATAGGATCGGATAGAGGATAGGATTTCGGATTGGATAGGATAGATGATAGGATAGGGGATTGGATAGGATAGAAGATTGGAGACGATAGAGGATAGGATAGGATAGAGGATAGGATAGGGTAGAGCATAGGATAGGGGATTGGATAGGATAGAGGATAAGATAGGATAGAGGATAGGATAGGATACAGGATAGGATAGGATAGAGGATAGGATAGAGGATAGGATAGGATAGAGGATAGGATAGGATAGAGAATAGGACAGAATAGAGGATAGGACAGGGGATTGGATAGGATAGAGGATAGAATATGATAGAGGATAGGATAGGATGGAGGATAGGATAGGATAGAGGATAGGATAGGATAGAGTATAGAATAGGTTAGATGATATTATAGGATAGAGGATAGGATAGGATAGAGGATAGGATCGGATAGAGGATAGGATAGGGGATTGGATAGGATAGAGGATAGGATAGGATAGAGGATAGGATAGGATAGAGAATAGGATAGGGTAGATGATATTATAGGATAGAGGATACGATATTATAGAGGATAGGATAGGGTAGACGATAGTATCGGATAGAGGATAGGATAGAGGATAGGATAGGTTAGCGGATAGGATAGGATATAGGATTGGATAGGATAGAGGTTAGGATAGGATAGAGGATAGGATCGCATAGAGGATAGGGGACGATAGAGGATAGGACAGGATAGAGGATAGGATAGGATAGAGAATAGGATAAGATAGAGTATAGGACATAGGATAGGATAGGATAGAGGATAGGATACGATAGAGGATAGGATAGGATAGCGGATAGGATAGGATAGAGGATACGATATTATGGAGGATAGGATAGGATAGATGATAGGATCGGATAGAGGATAGGATAGGGGATTGGATAGGATAGAGGTTAGGATAGGATAGAGGATAGGATCGCATAGCGGATAGGAGACGATAGAGTATAGGATAGGATAGAGGATAGGATAGGATAGAGGATAGTATATGATAGAGGATAGGATAGGAATGAGGATAGGATAGGATAGAGGATAGGATAGGATAGAGAATAGGATAGGGTAGATGATATTATAGGATAGAGGATACGATATTATAGAGGATAGGATAGGATAGAAGATAGTATCGGATAGAGGATAGGATAGGGGATTGGATAGGATAGAGGATAGGACAGGTTAGCGGATAGGATAGGATATAGGATTGGATAGGATAGAGGTTAGGATAGGATAGAGGATATGATAGCATAGAGGATAGGAGATGATAGAGGATAGGACAGGATAGAGGATAGGATAGGATAGAGGATAGGATAGAGGATTGGATAGGATAGGGGATATTATAGGATAGAGGATAGGATAGGATAGAGGATACGATATTATGGAGGATAGGATAGGATAGATGATAGGATCGGATAGAGGATAGGATAGGGGATTGGATACGATAGAGGATAGAATATGATAGAGGTTAGGATAGCATGGAGGATAGGATAAGATAGAAGATAGGATAGGATAGAGGATAGGATAGGATAGAGGATAGGATACGATAGAGGATAGGATAGGATAGAGGATAGGATAGGATAGAGGATAGGATATGATAGAGGATAGGATAGAGAATAGGGCAGAATAGAGGATAGGACAGGGGATTGGATAGGATAGAAGATAGGAGACGATAGAGGATAGGATAGGATAGAGGATAGGCTACGATAGAGGATAGGATAGGGTAGATGATATTATAGGATAGAGGATACGATATTATAGAGGATAGGATAGGATAGAAGATAGTATCGGATAGAGGACAGGATAGGGGATTGGATAGGATAGAGGATAGGATAGGTTAGCTGATAGGATAGGATATAGGATTGGATAGGATAGAGGTTAGGATAGGATAGAGGATATGATCGTATAGAGGATAGGAGACGATAGAGGATAGGACAGGATAGAGGATAGGATAGGATAGAGGATAGGATAGGGTAGCGGATAGGATAGGATAGAGTATAGAATAGGATAGAGGATATGATAGTATAGAGGATAGGATAGGATTGAGGATAGGATAGGATAGAGGATAGGATAGAAGATAGGATAGAGGATAGGATAGAGGATAGGATAGGATAGAGGATAGGATAGGATTGAGGACAGGCTAGGATAGAGGATAGGATAGGATAGAGGATAGGATAGAGGATTGGATAGGATAGGGGATATTATAGGATAGAGGATAGGATAGGATAGCGGATAGGATAGGATAGAGGATACGATATTATGGAGGATAGGATAGGATAGATGATAGGATCGGATAGAGGATAGGATAGGGGATTGGATACGATAGAGGATAGAATATGATAGAGGTTAGGATAGCATGGAGGATAGGATAAGATAGAAGATAGGATAGGATAGAGGATAGGATAGGATAGAGGATAGGATACGATAGAGGATAGGATAGGTTAGAGGATAGGATAGGATAGAGGATAGGATATGATAGAGGATAGGATAGAGAATAGGGCAGAATAGAGGATAGGACAGGGGATTGGATAGGATAGAAGATAGGAGACGATAGAGGATAGGATAGGATAGAGGATAGGCTACGATAGAGGATAGGATAGGGTAGATGATATTATAGGATAGAGGATACGATATTATAGAGGATAGGATAGGATAGAAGATAGTATCGGATAGAGGATAGGATAGGGGATTGGATAGGATAGAGGATAGGATAGGTTAGCGGATAGGATAGGATATAGGATTGGATAGGATAGAGGTTAGGATAGGATAGAGGATATGATCGCATAGAGGATAGGAGACGATAGAGGATAGGACAGGATAGAGGATAGGATAGGATAGAGGATAGGATAGGGTAGCGGATAGGATAGGATAGAGTATAGAATAGGATAGAGGATATGATAGTATAGAGGATAGGATAGGATTGAGGATAGGATAGGATAGAGGATAGGATAGAGGATAGGATAGGATAGAGGATAGGATAGGATTGAGGACAGGCTAGGATAGAGGATAGGATAGGATAGAGGATAGGATAGAGGATTGGATAGGATAGGGGATATTATAGGATAGAGGATAGGATAGGATAGCGGATAGGATAGGATAGAGGATACGATATTATGGAGGATAGGATAGGATAGATGATAGGATCGGATAGAGGATAGGATAGGGGATTGGATACGATAGAGGATAGAATATGATAGAGGTTAGGATAGCATGGAGGATAGGATAAGATAGAAGATAGGATAGGATAGAGGATAGGATAGGATAGAGGATAGGATACGATAGAGGATAGGATAGAGGATAGGATAGGATAGAGGATAGGATAGGTTAGCGGATAGGATAGGATATAGGATTGGATAGGATAGAGGTTAGGATAGGATAGAGGATATGATCGCATAGAGGATAGGAGACGATAGAGGATAGGACAGGATAGAGGATAGGATAGGATAGAGGATAGGATAGGGTAGCGGATAGGATAGGATAGAGTATAGAATAGGATAGAGGATATGATAGTATAGAGGATAGGATAGGATTGAGGATAGGATAGGATAGAGGATAGGATAGAGGATAGGATAGGATAGAGGATAGGATAGGATTGAGGACAGGCTAGGATAGAGGATAGGATAGGATAGAGGATAGGATAGAGGATTGGATAGGATAGGGGATATTATAGGATAGAGGATAGGATAGGATAGCGGATAGGATAGGATAGAGGATACGATATTATGGAGGATAGGATAGGATAGATGATAGGATCGGATAGAGGATAGGATAGGGGATTGGATACGATAGAGGATAGAATATGATAGAGGTTAGGATAGCATGGAGGATAGGATAAGATAGAAGATAGGATAGGATAGAGGATAGGATAGGATAGAGGATAGGATACGATAGAGGATAGGATAGAGGATAGGATATAATAGAGGATAGGATACGATAGAGGATAGGATAGGATAGGATAGTGGATATGATCAGATAGAGGATAGGATCGGATAGAGGATAGGATTTCGGATTGGATAGGATAGAGGATAGGATAGGGGATTGGATAAGATAGAAGATTGGAGACGATAGAGGATAGGATAGGATAGAGGATAGGATAGGATAGAGGAGAGGATAGAGGATTGGATAGGATAGGGGATATTATAGGATAGAGGATAGGATAGGATAGCGGATAGGATAGGATAGAGGATACGATATTATGGAGGATAGGATAGGATAGATGATAGGATCGGATAGAGGATAGGATAGGGGATTGGATACGATAGAGGATAGAATATGATAGAGGTTAGGATAGCATGGAGGATAGGATAAGATAGAAGATACGATAGGATAGAGGATAGGATACGATAGAGGATAGGATAGGATAGAGGATAGGATAGGATAGAGGATAGGATACGATAGAGGATAGGATAGGATAGGATAGTGGATATGATCAGATAGAGGATAGGATCGGATAGAGGATAGGATTTCGGATTGGATAGGATAGAGGATAGGATAGGGGATTGGATAGGATAGAAGATTGGAGACGATTGAGGATAGGATAGGATAGAGGATAGGATAGGTTAGCGGATAGGATAGGATATAGGATAGGATAGGGGATTGGATAGGATAGAGAATAGGATAGGATAGATGATATTATAGGATGGAGGTTATAATAGGATAGAGGATACGATATTATAGAGTGTAGGATAGGATAGAGGATAGGATAGGGGATTGGATAGGATAGAAGATAGGATAGGATAGAGGATAGGATAGAATAGCGGATAGGATAGGGTAGAGTATAGAATAGGATAGAGGATAGGATAGGATAGAGGATAGGATAGGAATGAGGATAGGATAGGATAGAGGATAGGATACGATAGAGGATAGGATAGGATAGCGGATAGGATAGGATAGAGGATACGATATTATGGAGGATAGGATAGGATAGATGATAGGTTCGGATAGAGGATAGGATAGGGGATTGGATACGATAGAGGTTAGGATAGGATAGAGGATAGGATCGCATAGCGGATATGAGACGATAGAGGATAGGATAGGATAGAGGATAGGATATGATAGAGGATAGGATAGGAATGAGGATAGGATAGGATAGAGGATAGGATAGGATAGAGAATAGGATAGGGTAGATGATATTATACGATAGAGGATACGATATTATAGAGGATAGGATAGGATAGAGGATAGTATCGGATAGAGGATAGGATAGGGGATTGGATAGGATAGAGGATAGGATAGGTTAGCGGATAGGATAGGATATAGGATTGGATAGGATAGCGGTTAGGATAGGATAGAGGATAGGATCGCATAGAGGATAGGAGACGATAGAGGATAGGACAGGTTAGAGGATAGGATAGGATAGAGGATATGATAGGGTAGCGGATAGGATAGGATAGAGTATAGAATAGGATAGATGATATGATAGTATAGAGGATAGGATAGGATTGAGGATAGGATAGGATAGAGGATAGGATAGAGGATAGGATAGGATAGAGGATAGGATAGGATTGAGGATAGGATAGGATAGAGGATAGGATAGGATAGAGGATAGGATAGAGGATAGGATAGGATAGAGGATATGATAGGATAGAGGATAGGATAGAGGATAGGATAGAGGATTGGATAGGATAGGGGATATTATAGGATAGAGGATAGGATAGGATAGAAGATAGGATAGGATAAAGGATTGGATAGGATAGAGGATAGGATAGGATAGAGGATAGGATAGAGGATAGGATAGGATATTGGATATGATCAGATAGAGGATAGGATCGGATAGAGGATAGGATTTCAGATTGGATAGGATAGATGATAGGATGGGGGATTGGATAGGATAGAAGATTGGAGACGATAGAGGATAGGATAGGATAGAGGATAGGATAGGGTAGAGCATAGGATAGGGGATTGGATAGGATAGAGGATAGGATAGGATAGAGGATAGGATAGGATAGAGGATAGGATAGGATAGAGGATAGGATAGGATAGAGGATAGGATAGGATAGAGGATAGGATAGGATAGAGGATAGGATAGGATAGAGAATAGGACAGAATAGAGGATAGGACAGGGGATTGGATAGGATAGAGGATAGAATATGATAGAGGATAGGATAGGATGGAGGATAGGATAGGATAGAGGATAGGATAGGATAGAGGATAGGATAGGATAGAGGATAGGATAGGGTAGATGATATTATAGGATTGAGGATACGATATTATAGAGGATAGGATAGGGTAGACGATAGTATCGGATAGAGGATAGGATAGGGGATTGGATAGGATAGAGGATAGGATAGGTTAGCGGATAGGATAGGATATAGGATTGGATAGGATAGAGGTTAGGATAGGATAGAGGATAGGATCGCATAGAGGATAGGGGACGATAGAGGATAGGACAGGATAGAGGATAGGATAGGATAGAGGATAGGATTGGGTAGCGGATAGGATAGGATAGAGTATAGAATAGGATAGAGGATATGATAGTATAGAGGATAGGATAGGATTGAGGATAGGATAGGATAGAGGATAGGATAGAGGATAGGATAGGATAGAGGATAGGATAGAGGATAGGATAGGATTGAGGATAGGATAGGATAGAGGATAGGATAGGATAGAGGATAGGATAGGATAGAGGATAGGATAGAGAATAGGACAGAACAGAGGATAGGACAGGGGATTGGATAGGATAGAAGATAGGAGAAGATAGAGGATAGGATAGGATAGAGGATACGATAGGGGATTGGATAGGATAGGATAGAGGATATTATAGGATAGAGGATAGGATAGGATAGAGGATAGGATAGGATCGGATAGAACATAGGATAGGGGATTGAATAGGATAGAAGATAGGATAGGATAGAGGATAGGATAGGATAGAGGATAGGATAGGATAGAGGATAGGATAGGATAGAGGATAGGATAGGATAGAGGATAGGATAGGATAGAGGATAGAATAGGATAGAAGATAGGATAGGATAGAGGATAGGATACAATAGAGTGTAGGACATAGGATAGGATAGGATAGAGGATAGGATACGATAGAGGATAGGATAGGATAGGATATTGGATATGATCAGATAGAGGATAGGATCGGATAGAGGATAGGATTTCGGATTGGATAGGATTGAGGATTGGATAGGGGATTGGATAGGATAGAAGATTGGAGACGATAGAGGATAGGGTAGGATAGAGGATAGGATAGGGTAGAGCATAGGATAGGGGATTGGATAGGATAGAGGATAGGATAGGATAGCGGATAGGATAGGATATAGGATTGGATAGGATAGAGGATAGGATACGATAGAGGATAGGATAGGATAGAGGATAGGATAGGGGATTGGATAGGATTGTTGATAGGATAGGATAGGATAGAGAATAGGATATGATAGATGATATTATAGGAAAGAGGATAGGATATGTAGGAACAGGATTTTTATAGCTAAAAAGTATCTGCCCTTTATTTGTAGAAATGTCGAAAATTACAATTATATCGCGTGAGAAGAACAATAAAACGTATCCGTATTCGTGGTCCTTTAAACATAAGCCGTAAATCGTAATCGTAATCGTTAATCCTTTATCGTAAGCCGTGGGTTATATTCGTTCTAATCGTTAATCGCGTTCTCGTGATACTGCCGTTGATCGCGTTTTCGTGGTACTGTCGTTTATCGCGTTTCCGTGGTTCCGACCGTATCGTCGCGTTTTTCCAAAAGACGTCCGGCATTCGACGATCGGGTGCGCGACGCTTGTTTATGACGCGAGGGCAACGACCCGGTCAGCTGATGGCCTTCACAGCTCATGCGATCATTCCCACAGATATGATACAGGATACGATATTATAGAGGATAGGATAGGATAGAGGATCGGATAAGATAGAGGATTGGATAGGATAGGATAGAGGATAGGATAGGATAGAGGATATTATAGAGAATATGATAGGATAGAGGATAGGATAGGATAGAGGATATTATAGAGAATATGATAGGATAGAGGATAGGATAGGATAGAGGATAGGATTGGGTAGCGGATAGGATAGGATAGAGTATAGAATAGGTTAGAGGATATGATAGTAAAGAGGATAGGATAGGATTGAGGATAGGATAGGATAGAGGATAGGATAGAGGATAGGATAGGATAGAGGATAGGATAGGATAGAGGACAGGATAGGATAGAGGATAGGATAGAGAATTGGATAGGATAGGGGATATTATAGGATAGAGGATAGGATAGGATAGAAGATAGGATAGGATAAAGGATAGGTTAGGATAGAGGATAGGATAGGATAGAGGATAGGATAGAGGATAGGATAGGATATTGGATATGATCAGATAGAGGATAGGATCGGATAGAGGATAGGATTTCGGATTGGATAGGATAGATGATAGGATAGGGGATTGGATAGGATAGAAGATTGGAGACGATAGAGGATAGGATAGGATAGAGGATAGGATAGGGTAGAGCATAGGATAGGGGATTGGATAGGATAGAGGATAAGATAGGATAGAGGATAGGATAGGATACAGGATAGGATAGGATAGAGGATAGGATAGAGGATAGGATAGGATAGAGGATAGGATAGGATAGAGAATAGGACAGAATAGAGGATAGGACAGGGGATTGGATAGGATAGAGGATAGAATATGATAGAGGATAGGATAGGATGGAGGATAGGATAGGATAGAGGATAGGATAGGATAGAGTATAGAATAGGTTAGATGATATTATAGGATAGAGGATAGGATAGGATAGAGGATAGGATCGGATAGAGGATAGGATAGGGGATTGGATAGGATAGAGGATAGGATAGGATAGAGGATAGGATAGGATAGAGAATAGGATAGGGTAGATGATATTATAGGATAGAGGATACGATATTATAGAGGATAGGATAGGGTAGACGATAGTATCGGATAGAGGATAGGATAGAGGATAGGATAGGTTAGCGGATAGGATAGGATATAGGATTGGATAGGATAGAGGTTAGGATAGGATAGAGGATAGGATCGCATAGAGGATAGGGGACGATAGAGGATAGGACAGGATAGAGGATAGGATAGGATAGAGAATAGGATAAGATAGAGTATAGGACATAGGATAGGATAGGATAGAGGATAGGATACGATAGAGGATAGGATAGGATAGCGGATAGGATAGGATAGAGGATACGATATTATGGAGGATAGGATAGGATAGATGATAGGATCGGATAGAGGATAGGATAGGGGATTGGATACGATAGAGGATAGAATATGATAGAGGTTAGGATAGCATGGAGGATAGGATAAGATAGAAGATAGGATAGGATAGAGGATAGGATAGGATAGAGGATAGGATACGATAGAGGATAGGATAGGATAGAGGATAGGATAGGATAGAGGATAGGATATGATAGAGGATAGGATAGAGAATAGGGCAGAATAGAGGATAGGACAGGGGATTGGATAGGATAGAAGATAGGAGACGATAGAGGATAGGATAGGATAGAGGATAGGCTACGATAGAGGATAGGATAGGGTAGATGATATTATAGGATAGAGGATACGATATTATAGAGGATAGGATAGGATAGAAGATAGTATCGGATAGAGGACAGGATAGGGGATTGGATAGGATAGAGGATAGGATAGGTTAGCGGATAGGATAGGATATAGGATTGGATAGGATAGAGGTTAGGATAGGATAGAGGATATGATCGCATAGAGGATAGGAGACGATAGAGGATAGGACAGGATAGAGGATAGGATAGGATAGAGGATAGGATAGGGTAGCGGATAGGATAGGATAGAGTATAGAATAGGATAGAGGATATGATAGTATAGAGGATAGGATAGGATTGAGGATATCATAGGATAGAGGATAGGATAGAGGATAGGATAGAGGATAGGATAGGATAGAGGATAGGATAGGATTGAGGACAGGCTAGGATAGAGGATAGGATAGGATAGAGGATAGGATAGAGGATTGGATAGGATAGGGGATATTATAGGATAGAGGATAGGATAGGATAGCGGATAGGATAGGATAGAGGATACGATATTATGGAGGATAGGATAGGATAGAGGATAGGATCGCATAGAGGATAGGGGACGATAGAGGATAGGACAGGATAGAGGATAGGATAGGATAGAGAATAGGATAAGATAGAGTATAGGACATAGGATAGGATAGGATAGAGGATAGGATACGATAGAGGATAGGATAGGATAGCGGATAGGATAGGATAGAGGATACGATATTATGGAGGATAGGATAGGATAGATGATAGGATCGGATAGAGGATAGGATAGGGGATTGGATAGGATAGAGGTTAGGATAGGATAGAGGATAGGATCGCATAGCGGATAGGAGACGATAGAGTATAGGATAGGATAGAGGATAGGATAGGATAGAGGATAGTATATGATAGAGGATAGGATAGGAATGAGGATAGGATAGGATAGAGGATAGGATAGGATAGAGAATAGGATAGGGTAGATGATATTATAGGATAGAGGATACGATATTATAGAGGATAGGATAGGATAGAAGATAGTATCGGATAGAGGATAGGATAGGGGATTGTATAGGATAGAGGATAGGACAGGTTAGCGGATAGGATAGGATATAGGATTGGATAGGATAGAGGTTAGGATAGGATAGAGGATATGATAGCATAGAGGATAGGAGATGATAGAGGATAGGACAGGATAGAGGATAGGATAGGATAGAGGATAGGATAGAGGATTGGATAGGATAGGGGATATTATAGGATAGAGGATAGGATAGGATAGAGGATACGATATTATGGAGGATAGGATAGGATAGATGATAGGATCGGATAGAGGATAGGATAGGGGATTGGATACGATAGAGGATAGAATATGATAGAGGTTAGGATAGCATGGAGGATAGGATAAGATAGAAGATAGGATAGGATAGAGGATAGGATAGGATAGAGGATAGGATACGATAGAGGATAGGATAGGATAGAGGATAGGATAGGATAGAGGATAGGATATGATAGAGGATAGGATAGAGAATAGGGCAGAATAGAGGATAGGACAGGTGATTGGATAGGATAGAAGATAGGAGACGATAGAGGATAGGATAGGATAGAGGATAGGCTACGATAGAGGATAGGATAGGGTAGATGATATTATAGGATAGAGGATACGATATTATAGAGGATAGGATAGGATAGAAGATAGTATCGGATAGAGGACAGGATAGGGGATTGGATAGGATAGAGGATAGGATAGGTTAGCGGATAGGATAGGATATAGGATTGGATAGGATAGAGGTTAGGATAGGATAGAGGATATGATCGCATAGAGGATAGGAGACGATAGAGGATAGGACAGGATAGAGGATAGGATAGGATAGAGGATAGGATAGGGTAGCGGATAGGATAGGATAGAGTATAGAATAGGATAGAGGATATGATAGTATAGAGGATAGGATAGGATTGAGGATAGGATAGGATAGAGGATAGGATAGAGGATAGGATAGAGGATAGGATAGGATAGAGGATAGGATAGGATTGAGGACAGGCTAGGATAGAGGATAGGATAGGATAGAGGATAGGATAGAGGATTGGATAGGATAGGGGATATTATAGGATAGAGGATAGGATAGGATAGCGGATAGGATAGGATAGAGGATACGATATTATGGAGGATAGGATAGGATAGATGATAGGATCGGATAGAGGATAGGATAGGGGATTGGATACGATAGAGGATAGAATATGATAGAGGTTAGGATAGCATGGAGGATAGGATAAGATAGAAGATAGGATAGGATAGAGGATAGGATAGGATAGAGGATAGGATACGATAGAGGATAGGATAGGTTAGAGGATAGGATAGGATAGAGGATAGGATATGATAGAGGATAGGATAGAGAATAGGGCAGAATAGAGGATAGGACAGGGGATTGGATAGGATAGAAGATAGGAGACGATAGAGGATAGGATAGGATAGAGGATAGGCTACGATAGAGGATAGGATAGGGTAGATGATATTATAGGATAGAGGATACGATATTATAGAGGATAGGATAGGGTAGACGATAGTATCGGATAGAGGATAGGATAGGGGATTGGATAGGATAGAGGATAGGATAGGTTAGCGGATAGGATAGGATATAGGATTGGATAGGATAGAGGTTAGGATAGGATAGAGGATAGGATCGCATAGAGGATAGGGGACGATAGAGGATAGGACAGGATAGAGGATAGGATAGGATAGAGGATAGGATTGGGTAGCGGATAGGATAGGATAGAGTATAGAATAGGATAGAGGATATGATAGTATAGAGGATAGGATAGGATTGAGGATAGGATAGGATAGAGGATAGGATAGAGGATAGGATAGAGGATAGGATAGGATAGAGGATAGGATAGAGGATAGGATAGGATTGAGGATAGGATAGGATAGAGGATAGGATAGGATAGAGGATAGGATAGGATAGAGGATAGGATAGAGAATAGGACAGAACAGAGGATAGGACAGGGGATTGGATAGGATAGAAGATAGGAGAAGATAGAGGATAGGATAGGATAGAGGATACGATAGGGGATTGGATAGGATAGGATAGAGGATATTATAGGATAGAGGATAGGATAGAGGATAGGATAGAGGATTGGATAGGATAGGGGATATTATAGGATAGAGGATAGGATAGGATAGAAGATAGGATAGGATAAAGGATAGGATAGGATAGAGGATAGGATAGGATAGAGGATAGGATAGAGGATAGGATAGGATATTGGATATGATCAGATAGAGGATAGGATCGGATAGAGGATAGGATTTCAGATTGGATAGGATAGATGATAGGATGGGGGATTGGATAGGATAGAAGATTGGAGACGATAAAGGATAGGATAGGATAGAGGATAGGATAGGGTAGAGCATAGGATAGGGGATTGGATAGGATAGAGGATAGGATAGGATAGAGGATAGGATAGGATAGAGGATAGGATAGGATAGAGGATAGGATAGGATAGAGGATAGGATAGGATAGAGGATAGGATAGGATAGAGGATAGGATAGGATAGAGAATAGGACAGAATAGAGGATAGGACAGGGGATTGGATAGGATAGAGGATAGAATATGATAGAGGATAGGATAGGATGGAGGATAGGATAGGATAGAGGATAGGATAGGATAGAGGATAGGATAGGATAGAGGATAGGATAGGGTAGATGATATTATAGGATTGAGGATACGATATTATAGAGGATAGGATAGGGTAGACGATAGTATCGGATAGAGGATAGGATAGGGGATTGGATAGGATAGAGGATAGGATAGGTTAGCGGATAGGATAGGATATAGGATTGGATAGGATAGAGGTTAGGATAGGATAGAGGATAGGATCGCATAGAGGATAGGGGACGATAGAGGATAGGACAGGATAGAGGATAGGATAGGATAGAGGATAGGATTGGGTAGCGGATAGGATAGGATAGAGTATAGAATAGGATAGAGGATATGATAGTATAGAGGATAGGATAGGATTGAGGATAGGATAGGATAGAGGATAGGATAGAGGATAGGATAGTATAGAGGATAGGATAGAGGATAGGATAGGATTGAGGATAGCATAGGATAGAGGATAGGATAGGATAGAGGATAGGATAGGATAGAGGATAGGATAGAGAATAGGACAGAACAGAGGATAGGACAGGGGATTGGATAGGATAGAAGATAGGGGAAGATAGAGGATAGGATAGGATAGAGGATACGATAGGGGATTGGATAGGATAGGATAGAGGATATTATAGGATAGAGGATAGGATAGGATAGAGGATAGGATAGGATCGGATAGAACATAGGATAGGGGATTGAATAGGATAGAAGATAGGATAGGATAGAGGATAGGATAGGATAGAGGATAGGATAGGATAGAGGATAGATGATAGATGATAGATGATATTATAGGAAAGAGGATAGGATATGTAGGAACAGGATTTTTATAGCTAAAAAGTATCTGCCCTTTATTTGTAGAAATGTCGAAAATTACAATTATATCGCGTGAGAAGAACAATAAAACGTATCCGTATTCGTGGTCCTTTAAACATAAGCCGTAAATCGTAATCGTAATCGTTAATCCTTTATCGTAAGCCGTGGGTTATATTCGTTCTAATCGTTAATCGCGTTCTCGTGATACTGCCGTTGATCGCGTTTTCGTGGTACTGTCGTTTATCGCGTTTCCGTGGTTCCGACCGTATCGTCGCGTTTTTCCAAAAGACGTCCGGCATTCGACGATCGGGTGCGCGACGCTTGTTTATGACGCGAGGGCAACGACCCGGTCAGCTGATGGCCTTCACAGCTCATGCGATCATTCCCACAGATATGATACAGGATACGATATTATAGAGGATAGGATAGGATAGAGGATCGGATAAGATAGAGGATTGGATAGGATAGGATAGAGGATAGGATAGGATAGAGGATATTATAGAGAATATGATAGGATAGAGGATAGGATAGGATAGAGGATATTATAGAGAATATGATAGGATAGAGGATAGGATAGGATAGAGGATAGGATTGGGTAGCGGATAGGATAGGATAGAGTATAGAATAGGATAGAGGATATGATAGTAAAGAGGATAGGATAGGATTGAGGATAGGATAGGATAGAGGATAGGATAGAGGATAGGATAGGATAGAGGATAGGATAGAGGATAGGATAGGATTGAGGATAGGATAGGATAGAGGATAGGATAGGATAGAGGATAGGATAGGATAGAGGATAGGATAGAGGATAGGATAGAGAATAGGACAGAACAGAGGATAGGACAGGGGATTGGATAGGATAGAAGATAGGAGAAGATAGAGGATAGGATAGGATAGAGGATAGGATACAATACAGTATAGGACATAGGATAGGATAGGATAGAGGATAGGATACGATAGAGGATAGGATAGGATAGGATATTGGATATGATCAGATAGAGGATAGGATCGGATAGAGGATAGGATTTCGGATTGGATAGGATTGAGGATAGGATAGGGGATTGGATAGGATAGAAGATTGGAGACGATAGAGGATAGGATAGGATAGAGGATAGGATAGGGTAGAGCATAGGATAGGGGATTGGATAGGATAGAGGATAAGATAGGATAGAGGATTGGATAGGATGGTGGATATTATAGAATAGAGGATAGGATGGGATAGCTTATAGGATAGGATAGGGGATAGGATAGAGGATAGGATAGGGGATTGGATAGGATGGTTGATAGGATAGGATAGGATAGAGAATAGGATATGATAGATGATATTATAGGAAAGAGGATAGGATATGATAGAGGATACGATATTATAGAGGATAGGATAGGATGGAGGATAAGTCAGGATAGAGGATAGGATAGGATAGAGGATATTATAGGATAGAGCATAGGATGGGATAGCGGATAGGATAGGAGATAGGATTGGATAGGATAGGGGATTGGATAGGATTGTTGATAGGAAAGGATAGGATAGGGAATAGGATATGATAGATGATATTATAGGAAAGAGGATAGGATATGATAGAGGATACGATATTATAGAGGATAGGATAGGATAGAGGATCGGATAAGATAGAGGATTGGATAGGATAGGATAGAGGATAGGATAGGATAGAGGATATTATAGAGAATATGATAGGATAGAGGATAGGATAGGATAGAGGATATTATAGAGAATATGATAGGATAGAGGATAGGATAGGATTGAGGATAGGATAGGATATAGGATAGGATAGGATAGAGGATAGGATAGGATAGCGGATAGGATAGGATAGAGTATAGAATAGGATACAGTATAGTATAGGATAGGGGATAGGATAGGGTAGAGGATAGGATAGGATAGGATAGAGGAGAGGATAGGATAGAGGATAGGATAGGATAGAGGATAGGATAGGATAGAGGATAGGATAGGATAGAGGATAGGATAGGATAGAGGATAGGATAGGATCGGATAGAACATAGGATAGGGGATTGGATAGGATAGAAGATTGGAGACGATAGAGGATAGGATAGGATAGAGGATACGATAGGGGATTGGATAGGATAGGATAGAGGATATTATAGGATAGAGGATAGGATAGGGGATTGGATACGATATTATAGAGGATAGGATAGGCTAGAGGATCGGATAGGATAGGATAGAGGATAGGATAGGATCGGATAGAACATAGGATAGGGGATTGGATACGATAGAAGATTGGAGACGATAGAGGATAGGATAGGATAGAGGATAGGATAGGGTAGAGCATAGGATAGGGGATTGGATAGGATTGTTGATAGGATAGGATAGGATAGAGAATAGGATATGATAGATGATATTATAGGATAGAGGATAGGATGGGATAGCGGATAGGATAGGATATAGGATTGGATAGGATAGAGGATAGGATACGATAGAGGATAGGATAGGATAGAGGATAGGATAGGGGATGGGATAGGGTTGTTGATAGGATAGGATAGGATAGAGAATAGGATATGATAGATGATATTATAGGATAGAGGATAGGATGGGATAGCGGATAGGATAGGATATAGGATTGGATAGGATAGAGGATAGGATACGATAGAGGATAGGATAGGATAGAGGATAGGATAGGGGATTGGATAGGATTGTTGATAGGATAGGATAGGATAGAGAATAGGATATGATAGATGATATTATAGGAAAGAGGATAGGATATGATAGAGGATACGATATTATAGAGGATAGGATAGGATGGAGGATAAGTCAGGATAGAGGATAGGATAGGATAGAGGATATTATAGGATAGAGGATAGGATGGGATAGCGGATAGGATAGGATATAGGATTGGATAGGATAGGGGATTGGATAGGATTGTTGATAGGATAGGATAGGATAGGGAATAGGATATGATAGATGATATTATAGGAAAGAGGATAGGATATGATAGAGGATACGATATTATAGAGGATAGGATAGGATAGAGGATCGGATAAGATAGAGGATTGGATAGGATAGGATAGAGGATAGGATAGGATAGAGGATATTATAGAGAATATGATAGGATAGAGGATAGGATAGGATAGAGGATATTATAGAGAATATGATAGGATAGAGGATAGGATAGGATTGAGGATAGGATAGGATAGAGGATAGGATAGGATAGAGGATAGGATAGGATAGAGGATAGGATAGGATAGAGGATTGGATAGGGTAGAGGATAGGATAGGATAGAGGATAGGATAGGATAGAGGATAGGATAGGATAGAGGATAGGACAGGATAGAGGATAGGATAGGATAGAGGATAGGATAGGATAGAGGATAGGTTAGAGGATAGGATAGAGGATAGGATAGAGAATAAGATAGGATAGAGGATATCCTAGGATAGCGTATAGGATAGGATAGAGTATAGAATAGGATAGAGGATAGGATAGGATAGAGGATAGGATAGGATTGAGGATAGGAGAGGATAGAGGATAGGATAGGATAGAGGATGGGATAGGATAGCGGATAGGATAGGGTAGAGGATACGATATTATGGAGGATAGGATAGGATAGATGATAGGATCGGATAGAGGATAGGATAGGGGTTTGGATACGATATTATGGAGGATAGGATAGGATGGATGATAGGATCGGATAGAGGATAGGATAGGGGATTGGATACGATAGAGGATAGAATATGATAGAGGATAGGATAGGATGAGGATAGGATAGGATAGAGGATAGGATAGGATAGAGTATAGAATAGGTTAGATGATATTATAGGATAGAGGATACGATATTATAGAGGATAGGATAGGATAGACGATAGGATCGGATAGAGGATAGGATAGGGGATTGGATAGGATAGAGGATAGGATAGGTTAGCGGATAGGATAGGATATAGGATTGGATAGGATAGAGGTTAGGATAGGATAGAGGATAGGATCGCATAGCGGATAGGAGACGATAGACGATAGGATACAATAGAGGATAGGATAGGATAGAGGATAGGATAGGATAGAGGATAGGATATGATAGAGGATAGGATAGATAATAGGACAGAATAGAGGATAGGACAGGGGATTGGATAGGATAGAAGATAGGAGACGATAGAGGAGAAGATAGGATAGAGGATAGGATAGGATAGAGAATAGGATAGGGTAGATGATATTATAGGATAGAGGATAGGATAGGATAGAGGATAGGATAGAGGATAGGATAGAGGATTGGATAGGTTAGCGGATAGGATAGGATATAGGATTGGATAGGATAGAGGTTAGGATAGGATAGAGGATAGGATCGCATAGAGGATAGGACACGATAGAGGGTAGGATAGGATAGAGGATAGGATAGGATAGAGGATAGGATAGGATAGCAGATAGGATAGGGTAGAGGATACAATATTATGGAGGATAGGATAGGATAGATGATAGGATCGGATAGAGGATAGGATAGGGGTTTGGATACGATATTATGGAGGATAGGATAGGATAGATGATAGGATCGGATAGAGGATAGGATAGGGGATTGGATACGATAGAGGATAGAATATGGTAGAGGATAGGATAGGATGGAGGATAGGATAGGATAGAGGATAGGATAGGATAGAGGATAGGATAGGATAGAGGATAGGATAGAGAATAGGACAGAACAGAGGATAGGACAGGGGATTGGATAGGATAGAAGATAGGAGAAGATAGAGGATAGGATAGGATAGAGGATACGATAGGGGATTGGATAGGATAGGATAGAGGATATTATAGGATAGAGGATAGGATAGGATAGAGGATAGGATAGGATCGGATAGAACATAGGATAGGGGATTGGATAGGATAGAAGATAGGATAGGATAGAGGATAGGATAGGATAGAGGATAGGATAGGATAGAGGATAGGATAGGATAGAGTATAGGATAGGATAGAGGATAGGATAGGATAGAGGATATTATAGGATAGAGGATAGGATGGGATAGGGGATAGGATAGGATATAGGATTGGATAGGATAGGGGATTGGATAGGATGGAGGTTAGGATAGGATAGAGGATAGGATCGCATAGAGGATAGGAGACGATAGAGGATAGGATAGGATAGAGGATAGGATAGGATAGAGGATAGGATAGGGTAGCGGATAGGATGGGATAGAGGATAGGATAGGGTAGAGCATAGGATAGGGGATTGGATAGGATAGAGGATAAGATAGGATAGAGGATTGGATAGGATGGTGGATATTATAGAATAGAGGATAGGATGGGATAGCTTATAGGATAGGATAGGGGATAGGATAGAGGATAGGATAGGGGATTGGATAGGATGGTTGATAGGATAGGATAGGATAGAGAATAGGATATGATAGATGATATTATAGGAAAGAGGATAGGATATGATAGAGGATACGATATTATAGAGGATAGGATAGGATGGAGGATAAGTCAGGATAGAGGATAGGATAGGATAGAGGATATTATAGGATAGAGCATAGGATGGGATAGCGGATAGGATAGGAGATAGGATTGGATAGGATAGGGGATTGGATAGGATTGTTGATAGGAAAGGATAGGATAGGGAATAGGATATGATAGATGATATTATAGGAAAGAGGATAGGATATGATAGAGGATACGATATTATAGAGGATAGGATAGGATAGAGGATCGGATAAGATAGAGGATTGGATAGGATAGGATAGAGGATAGGATAGGATAGAGGATATTATAGAGAATATGATAGGATAGAGGATAGGATAGGATAGAGGATATTATAGAGAATATGATAGGATAGAGGATAGGATAGGATTGAGGATAGGATAGGATATAGGATAGGATAGGATAGAGGATAGGATAGGATAGCGGATAGGATAGGATAGAGTATAGAATAGGATACAGTATAGTATAGGATAGGGGATAGGATAGGGTAGAGGATAGGATAGGATAGGATAGAGGATAGGATAGGATAGAGGATAGGATAGGATAGAGGATAGGATAGGATAGAGGATAGGATAGGATAGAGGATAGGATAGGATAGAGGATAGGATAGGATCGGATAGAACATAGGATAGGGGATTGGATAGGATAGAAGATTGGAGACGATAGAGGATAGGATAGGATAGAGGATACGATAGGGGATTGGATAGGATAGGATAGAGGATATTATAGGATAGAGGATAGGATAGGGGATTGGATACGATATTATAGAGGATAGGATAGGCTAGAGGATCGGATAGGATAGGATAGAGGATAGGATAGGATCGGATAGAACATAGGATAGGGGATTG
Source organism: Halictus rubicundus (assembly GCF_050948215.1). Taxonomy (NCBI): domain Eukaryota; kingdom Metazoa; phylum Arthropoda; class Insecta; order Hymenoptera; family Halictidae; genus Halictus; species Halictus rubicundus. Next base: position 67,156 of record NW_027488715.1, on the reverse strand, counting down.
GATACGATAGAAGATTGGAGACGATAGAGGATAGGATAGGATAGAGGATAGGATAGGGTAGAGCATAGGATAGGGGATTGGATAGGATTGTTGATAGGATAGGATAGGATAGAGAATAGGATATGATAGATGATATTATAGGATAGAGGATAGGATGGGATAGCGGATAGGATAGGATATAGGATTGGATAGGATAGGGGATAGGATACGATAGAGGATAGGATAGGATAGAGGATAGGATAGGGGATGGGATAGGGTTGTTGATAGGATAGGATAGGATAGAGAATAGGATATGATAGATGATATTATAGGATAGAGGATAGGATGGGATAGCGGATAGGATAGGATATAGGATTGGATAGGATAGAGGATAGGATACGATAGAGGATAGGATAGGATAGAGGATAGGATAGGGGATTGGATAGGATTGTTGATAGGATAGGATAGGATAGAGAATAGGATATGATAGATGATATTATAGGAAAGAGGATAGGATATGATAGAGGATACGATATTATAGAGGATAGGATAGGATGGAGGATAAGTCAGGATAGAGGATAGGATAGGATAGAGGATATTATAGGATAGAGGATAGGATGGGATAGCGGATAGGATAGGATATAGGATTGGATAGGATAGGGGATTGGATAGGATTGTTGATAGGATAGGATAGGATAGGGAATAGGATATGATAGATGATATTATAGGAAAGAGGATAGGATATGATAGAGGATACGATATTATAGAGGATAGGATAGGATAGAGGATCGGATAAGATAGAGGATTGGATAGGATAGGATAGAGGATAGGATAGGATAGAGGATATTATAGAGAATATGATAGGATAGAGGATAGGATAGGATAGAGGATATTATAGAGAATATGATAGGATAGAGGATAGGATAGGATTGAGGATAGGATAGGATAGAGGATAGGATAGGATAGAGGATAGGATAGGATAGAGGATAGGATAGGATAGAGGATTGGATAGGGTAGAGGATAGGATAGGATAGAGGATAGGATAGGATAGAGGATAGGATAGGATAGAGGATAGGACAGGATAGAGGATAGGATAGGATAGAGGATAGGATAGGATAGAGGATAGGTTAGAGGATAGGATAGAGGATAGGATAGAGAATAAGATAGGATAGAGGATATCCTAGGATAGCGTATAGGATAGGATAGAGTATAGAATAGGATAGAGGATAGGATAGGATAGAGGATAGGATAGGATTGAGGATAGGAGAGGATAGAGGATAGGATAGGATAGAGGATGGGATAGGATAGCGGATAGGATAGGGTAGAGGATACGATATTATGGAGGATAGGATAGGATAGATGATAGGATCGGATAGAGGATAGGATAGGGGTTTGGATACGATATTATGGAGGATAGGATAGGATGGATGATAGGATCGGATAGAGGATAGGATAGGGGATTGGATACGATAGAGGATAGAATATGATAGAGGATAGGATAGGATGAGGATAGGATAGGATAGAGGATAGGATAGGATAGAGTATAGAATAGGTTAGATGATATTATAGGATAGAGGATACGATATTATAGAGGATAGGATAGGATAGACGATAGGATCGGATAGAGGATAGGATAGGGGATTGGATAGGATAGAGGATAGGATAGGTTAGCGGATAGGATAGGATATAGGATTGGATAGGATAGAGGTTAGGATAGGATAGAGGATAGGATCGCATAGCGGATAGGAGACGATAGACGATAGGATACAATAGAGGATAGGATAGGATAGAGGATAGGATAGGATAGAGGATAGGATATGATAGAGGATAGGATAGATAATAGGACAGAATAGAGGATAGGACAGGGGATTGGATAGGATAGAAGATAGGAGACGATAGAGGAGAAGATAGGATAGAGGATAGGATAGGATAGAGAATAGGATAGGGTAGATGATATTATAGGATAGAGGATAGGATAGGATAGAGGATAGGATAGAGGATAGGATAGAGGATTGGATAGGTTAGCGGATAGGATAGGATATAGGATTGGATAGGATAGAGGTTAGGATAGGATAGAGGATAGGATCGCATAGAGGATAGGACACGATAGAGGGTAGGATAGGATAGAGGATAGGATAGGATAGAGGATAGGATAGGATAGCAGATAGGATAGGGTAGAGGATACAATATTATGGAGGATAGGATAGGATAGATGATAGGATCGGATAGAGGATAGGATAGGGGTTTGGATACGATATTATGGAGGATAGGATAGGATAGATGATAGGATCGGATAGAGGATAGGATAGGGGATTGGATACGATAGAGGATAGAATATGGTAGAGGATAGGATAGGATGGAGGATAGGATAGGATAGAGGATAGGATAGGATAGAGGATAGGATAGGATAGAGGATAGGATAGAGAATAGGACAGAACAGAGGATAGGACAGGGGATTGGATAGGATAGAAGATAGGAGAAGATAGAGGATAGGATAGGATAGAGGATACGATAGGGGATTGGATAGGATAGGATAGAGGATATTATAGGATAGAGGATAGGATAGGATAGAGGATAGGATAGGATCGGATAGAACATAGGATAGGGGATTGGATAGGATAGAAGATAGGATAGGATAGAGGATAGGATAGGATAGAGGATAGGATAGGATAGAGGATAGGATAGGATAGAGTATAGGATAGGATAGAGGATAGGATAGGATAGAGGATATTATAGGATAGAGGATAGGATGGGATAGGGGATAGGATAGGATATAGGATTGGATAGGATAGGGGATTGGATAGGATGGAGGTTAGGATAGGATAGAGGATAGGATCGCATAGAGGATAGGAGACGATAGAGGATAGGATAGGATAGAGGATAGGATAGGATAGAGGATAGGATAGGGTAGCGGATAGGATGGGATAGAGTATAGAATAGGATAGAGGATATGATAGTATACAGGATAGGATAGGATTGAGGATAGGATAGGATAGAGGATAGGATAGAGGATAGGATAGGATGGAGGATAGGATAGGGGATTCGATAGGATAGAGGATAGGATAGGTTAGCTGATAGGATAGGATATAGGATTGGATAGGATAGAGGTTAGGATAGGATAGAGGATAGGATCGCATAGCGGATAGGAGACGATAGAGGATAGGATACAATAGAGGATAGGATAGGATAGAGGATAGGATAGGATAGAGGATAGGATATGATAGAGGATAGGATAGAGAATAGGACAGAATAGAGGATAGGACAGGGGATTGGATAGGATAGAAGATAGGATAATATAGAGGATAGGATAGGATAGAGGATAGGATAGGATAGAGGATAGGATAGGATAGAGGATAGGATATGATAGAGGATACGATATTATAGAGGATAGGATAGGATAGAGGATCGGATAAGATAGAGGATTGGATAGGATAGGATAGAGGATAGGATAGGATAGAGGATAGGATAGGATAGAGGATAGGATAGGATAGAGGATAGGATAGGATAGAGGATAGGATAGAGGATTGGATAGGATGGGGGATATTATAGAATAGAGGATAGGATGGGATAGCGGATAGGATAGGATAGAGGATAGGATAGGGGATTGGATAGGATAGTTGATAGGATAGGATAGGATAGAGAATAGGATATGATAGATGATATTATAGGAAAGAGGATAGGATATGATAGAGGATACGATATTATAGAGGATAGGATAGGATGGAGGATAAGTCAGGATAGAGGATAGGATAGGATAGAGGATATTATAGGATAGAGGATAGGATGGGATAGCGGATAGGATAGGATATAGGATTGGATAGGATAGGGGATTGGATAGGATTGTTGATAGGATAGGATAGGATAGGGAATAGGATATGATAGATGATATTATAGGAAAGAGGGTAGGATATGATAGAGGATACGATATTATAGAGGATAGGATAGGATAGAGGATCGGATAAGATAGAGGATTGGATAGGATAGGATAGAGGATAGGATAGGATAGAGGATATTATAGAGAATATGATAGGATAGAGGATAGGATAGGATAGAGGATATTATAGAGAATATGATAGGATAGAGGATAGGATAGGATTGAGGATAGGATAGGATATAGGATAGGATAGGATAGAGGATAGGATAGGAAAGCGGATAGGATAGGATAGAGTATAGAATAGGATACAGGATAGTATAGGATAGGGGATAGGATAGGGTAGAGGATAGGATAGGTTAGGATAGAGGATAGGATAGGATAGAGGATAGGATAGGATAGAGGATAGGATAGAGAATAGGACAGAATAGAGGATAGGACAGGGGATTGGATAGGATAGAAGATAGGAGACGATAGAGGATAGGATAGGATAGAGGATATGATAGAATAGAGAATAGGATAGGATAGACGATAGGATAGAGGATAGGATAGAGGATTGGATAGGATAGGGGATATTATAGGATAGAGGATAGGATAGGATAGCGGATAGGATAGGATAGAGGATACGATATTATGGAGGATAGGATAGGATAGAGAATAGGACAGAATAGAGGATAGGACAGGGGATTGGATAGGATAGAAGATAGGAGACGATAGAGGATAGGATAGGATAGAGGATAGGATAGGATAGAGAATAGGATAGGGTAGATGATATTATAGGATAGAGGATACGATATTATAGAGGATAGGATAGGATATAGGATAGTATCGGATAGAGGATAGGATAGGGGATTGGATAGGATAGAGGTTAGGATAGGATAGAGGATAGGATCGCATAGAGGATAGGAGACGATAGAGGATAGGATAGGATAGAGGATAGGATAGGATAGAGGATAGGATAGGGTAGCGGATAGGATAGGATAGAGTATAGAATAGGATAGAGGATATGATAGTATACAGGATAGGATAGGATTGAGGATAGGATAGGATAGAGGATAGGATAGAGGATAGGATAGGATGGAGGATAGGATAGGGGATTCGATAGGATAGAGGATAGGATAGGTTAGCTGATAGGATAGGATATAGGATTGGATAGGATAGAAGTTAGGATAGGATAGAGGATAGGATCGCATAGCGGATAGGAGACGATAGAGGATAGGATAGAATAGAGGATAGGATAGGATAGAGGAATAGGATAGGATAGAGGATAGGATAGGATAGAGGATAGGATAGGGTAGCGGATAGGATAGGATAGAGTATAGGATAGGATAGAGGATATGATAGTATAGAGGATAGGATAGGATTGAGGATAGGATAGGATAGAGGATAGGATAGAGGATAGGATAGAGGATAGGATAGAGGATAGGATAGGATAGAGGATAGGATAGGATAGAGAATAGGATAGAGGACAGGATAGGATAGAGGATACCATATTATAGAGAAGAGCATCGAATAGAGGAAAGGATGGGGGATTGGATAGGATATGAGGATAGGATAGAGAATAGGATAGGATAGAGGATAGGATAGGATAGAGGATAGGATAGGGGATTGGATAGGGTAGAGAATAGGATAGGATAGATGATATTATAGGATGGAGGATATAATAGGATAGAGGATACGATATTATAGAGTATAGGATAGGATAGAGGATATGATCGGATAGCGGATAGGATAGGGGATTGGATAGGATAGAGGATAGAATAGGATAGAGGATAGGATAGGATCGGATAGAACATAGGATAGGGGATTGGATAGGATAGAAGATAGAATAGGATAGAGGATAGGATAGGATAGAGGATAGGATAGGAATGAGGATAGGATAGGATAGAGGATAGGATAAGATAGAGGATCGAATAGGATCGGATAGAATATAGGATAGGATAGAGGATAGGATAGAATAGCAGGTAGGATAGGGTAGAGTATAGAATAGGATAGAGGATAGGATAGGATAGAGGATAGGATAGGAATGAGGATAGGATAGGATAGAGGATAGGATAATATAGAGGATCGTATAGGATCGGATAGAATATAGAATAGGATAGAGGATAGGATAGGATAGAGGATAGGATAGGATAGAGGATAGGATAGGATAGAGGATAGGATAGGATAGAGGATAGGATAGGATAGAGAATAGGATAGGATAGAGGATATGATCGGATAGAGGATAGGATAGGGGATTGGATAGGATAGAGGATAGAATAGGATAGAGGATAGGATAGGAATGAGGATAGGATAGGATAGAGGATAGGATAATATAGAGGATCGTATAGGATCGGATAGAATATAGAATAGGGTAGAGTATAGAATAGGATAGAGGATAGGACAGGATAGAGGATAGGATAGGATAGAGGATAGGATAGGATAGAGGATAGAATAGGTTAGATGATATTATAGGATAGAGGATAGGATAGGATAGAGGATAGGATAGGATAGATGATAGGATCGGATAGAGGATAGGATAGGGGATTGGATACGATAGAGGATAGAATATGATAGAGGATAGGATAGTATAGAGGTTAGGATAGGATAGAGGATAGGATCGCATAGAGGATAGGACACGATAGAGGATAGGATAGGATATAGGATAGGATAGAATAGAGGATAGGATAGGATAGCGGATAGGATAGGGTAGAGGATACGATATTATGGAGGATAGGATAGGATAGAGGATAGGATCGGGTAGAGGATAGGATAGGGGATTGGATAGGATAGAGGATAGGATAGGTTAGCGGATAGGATAGGATATAGGATTGGATAGGATAGAGGTTAGGATAGGATAGAGGATAGGATCGCATAGCGGATAGGAGACGATAGAGGATAGGATAGAATAGAGGATAGGATAGGATAGAGGATAGGATGTAGAATGGGAAAGGATAGAGGATAGGATAGAGGATAGAATAGAGGATAGGATAGGGGAATGGATAGGATAGAGGATAGGATAGGATAGAGGATAGGATAGAGGATAGGATAGAGGATAGGATAGAGGATTGGATAGGATAGGGGATATTATAGGATAGAGGATAGGACAGGATAGAGGATAGGATAGGATAGAGGATAGGATATTATAGAGGATAGCGTAGGATAGAGTATAGGATAGGATAGAGGATAGGATAGGATAGAGGATTGGAGTGTATAGAGGATGGGATATAGGATTGGATAGGATAGAGAATAGGATACGATAGTGGATAGGATAGAGGATGGGATATAATAGAGGATAGGATAGGATAGAGGATAGGATAGGATAGAGGATATGATAAGATAGAGGACTGGAGACGATGGAGGATAGGATAGGATAGAGGATAGGATAGAGGATAGGATAGAGGATAGGATAGAGGATAGGATAGAGGATAGGATAGGATAGAGGATAGGATAGGATAGAGGATAGGATAGGATAGAGGATAGGATGTAGAATGGGAAAGGATAGAGGATAGGATAGAGGATAGAATAGAGGATAGGATAGGGGAATGGATAGGATAGAGGATAGGATAGGATAGAGGATAGGATAGAGGATAGGATAGAGGATAGGATAGAGGATTGGATAGGATAGGGGCTATTATAGGATAGAGGATAGGACAGGATAGAGGATAGGATAGGATAGAGGATAGGATAGTATAGAGGATAGGATAGGATAGACGATAGGATAGGATAGAGGATAGGATAGGATAGAGGATAGGATAGGATAGAGGATAGGATAGGATAGGATAGAGGATAGGGTTGGATAGAGGATAGGATAGGATAGAGGATAGGATAGGATAGAGGATAGGATCGGATAGAGGATAGGATAGGATAGAGGATAGGATAGGATAGGATAGAGGATATTATACGATAGTGGATAGGACAGAGGATAGGATAGGATAGAGGATAGAATAGAGGATTGGATAGAATAGGTGATATTATAGGATAGAGGGTAGGACAGGATAGAGGATAGGATATGATAGAGGATAGGATAGGATAGAGGATAGGATAGGATGAAGGATAGGATGGGATAGAGGAGAGGATAGGGTGGAGGATAGGATAGGATAGAGGATAGGATAGGATAGAGGATAGGATAGGATAGAGGATAGGATAGGATAGAGGATTTGATATTATAGAGGATAGGATAGGACAGAGGATAGGATAGGATAGAGGATAGGATAGGATAGAGGTTAGGATAGGATAGAGGATAGGATTGGATAGAGGATAGGATAGGATAGAGGATAGGATAGGATAGAGGATAGGATAGGATAGAGGATAGGATAGGATAGAGGATAGGATAGGATAGAGGATAGGATAGGATAGAGGATAGGTTAGGATAGAGGATAGGATATTATAGAGGATAGAGCAGGATAGAGGATAGGATAGGATAGAGGATAGGATAGGATAGAGGATTGGAGTGTATAGAGGATGGGATATAGGATTGGATAGGATAGAGAATAGGATACGATAGTGGATAGGATAGAGGATGGGATATAATAGGGGATAGGATAGGATAGAGGATAGGAGACGATAGAGGATATGATAGGGGATTGTATAGGATAGAGGACTGGAGACGATAGAGGATAGGATAGGATAGGATAGAGGATATAATAGGATAGAGGATAGGATAGGATGGAGGATAGGATAGGATAGAGGAGAGGATAGGATAGAGGATAAGATAGAGGATAGGATAGGATAGAGGATAGGATAGGATAGAGGATAGGATAGGAATGAGGATAGGATAGTATACAGGATAGGATAAGATAGAGGATAGGATAGGGGATTGGATAGGATAGAGGATAGGATAGGATAGATGATAGGATAGGATAGAGGATAGGAGAGGATAGAGGATAGGATAGGATAGAGGATAGGATAGGATATAGGATAGGATTGGATAGAGGATAGGATAGGATAGAGGATAGGATAGGATAGAGGATAGGATAGGATAGAGGATTGGAGTGTATAGAGGATATTATATAGGATTGGATAAGATAGAGGATATTATACGATAGTAGATAGGACAGAGGATAGGATAGGATAGAGGATTGGATAGGATAGAGGATAGGATAGGATAGGATAGAGGATAGGATAGGATCGAGGATAGGATAGGATAGAGGATAGGATAGAGGATAGAATAGAGGATAGGATAGGGGAATGGATAGGATAGAGGATAGGATAGGATAGAGGATAGGATAGAGGATAGGATAGAGGATTGGATAGGATAGGGGATATTATAGGATAGAGGATAGGACAGGATAGAGGATAGGATAGGATAGAGGATAGGATAGGATAGAGGATAGGATAGGATAGAGGATTGGAGTGTATAGAGGATAGGATATAGGATTGTATAGGATAGAGGATATTATACGATAGTGGATAGGATAGGATAGAGGGTTTGATATTATAGAGGATAGGATAGGACAGAGGATAGCATAGGATAGAGGATAGGATGGGATAGAGGTTAGGATAGGATAGAGGATAGGATTGGATAGAGGATAGGATAGGATAGAGGATAGGATAGGATAGAGGATAGGATAGGATAGAGGATAGGATAGGATAGAGGATTGGAGTGTATAGAGGATAGGATATAGGATTGTATAGGATAGAGTATATTATACGATAGTGGATAGGATAGGATAGAGGATTTGATATTATAGAGGATAGGATAGGACAGAGGATAGCATAGGATAGAGGATAGGATAGGATAGAGGTTAGGATAGGATAGAGGATAGGATTGGATAGAGGATAGGATAGGATAGAGGATAGGATAGGATGGAGGATAGGATAGGATAGAGGATAGGTTAGGATAGAGGATAGGATATTATAGAGGATAGCGTAGGATAGAGGATAGGATAGGATAGAGGATAGGATAGGATAGAGGACTGGAGACGATAGAGGATAGGATAGGATAGGATAGAGGATAGGATAGGATAGAGGATAGGATAAGATAGAGGATAGGATAGGGGATTGTATAGGAAAGAGGATAGGAGACGATAGAGGATATGGTAGGGGATTGTATAGGATAGAGGACTGGAGACGATAGAGGATAGGATAGGATAGGATAGAGGATAGGATAGGATAGAGGATAGGATAGGATAGAGGATAGGATAGGATAGAGGATTGGAGTGTATAGAGGATAGGATATAGGATTGTATAGGATAGAGGATATTATACGATAGTGGATAGGATAGGATAGAGGATTTGATATTATAGAGGATAGGATAGGACAGAGGATAGCATAGGATAGAGGATAGGATGGGATAGAGGTTAGGATAGGATAGAGGATAGGATTGGATAGAGGATAGGATAGGATAGAGGATAGGATAGGATAGAGGATAGGATAGGATAGAGGATAGGATAGGATAGAGGATTGGAGTGTATAGAGGATAGGATATAGGATTGTATAGGATAGAGTATATTATACGATAGTGGATAGGATAGGATAGAGGATTTGATATTATAGAGGATAGGATAGGACAGAGGATAGCATAGGACAGAGGATAGGATAGGATAGAGGTTAGGATAGGATAGAGGATAGGATTGGATAGAGGATAGGATAGGATAGAGGATAGGATAGGATGGAGGATAGGATAGGATAGAGGATAGGTTAGGATAGAGGATAGGATATTATAGAGGATAGCGTAGGATAGAGGATAGGATAGGATAGAGGACTGGAGACGATAGAGGATAGGATAGGATAGGATAGAGGATAGGATAGGATAGAGGATAGGATAGGATAGAGGATAGGATAAGATAGAGGATAGGATAGGGGATTGTATAGGAAAGAGGATAGGAGACGATAGAGGATATGATAGGACAGAGGATAGGATAAGATAGAGGATAGGATAGGATAGAGGATAGGATAGGATAGAGGATAGGATAGGAATGAGGATAGGATAGTATACAGGATAGGATAAGATAGAGGATAGGATAGAGGATTGGATAGGATAGAGGATAGGATAGGATAGATGATAGGATAGGATAGAGGATAGGATAGGATAGAGGATAGGATAGGATAGAGGATTGGAGTGTATAGAGGATATTATATAGGATTGGATAGGATAGAGGATATTATACGATAGTAGATAGGACAGAGGATAGGATAGGATAGAGGATTGGATAGGATACAGGATAGGATAGGATAGGATAGAGGATAGGATAGGATAGAGGATAGGATATAGAATGGGAAAGGATAGAGGATAGGATAGGATAGAGGATAGGATAGAGGATAGAATAGAAGATAGGATAGGGGAATGGATAGGATAGAGGATAGGATAGGATAGAGGATAGGATAGAGGATAGGATAGAGGATAGGATAGAGGATTGGATAGGATAGGGTATATTATAGGATAGAGGATAGGACAGGATAGAGGATAGGATAGGATAGAGGATAGGATAGGATAGAGGATAGAATAGGATAGACGATAGGATAGGATAGAGGATAGGATAGGATAGAGGATAGGATAGGATAGAGGATAGGATAGGATAGGATAGAGGATAGGGTTGGATAGAGGATAGGATAGGATAGAGGATAGGATAGGATAGAGGATAGGATAGAGGATAGGATCGGATAGAGGATAGGATAGGATAGAGGATAGGATAGGATAGGATAGAGGATACTAAACGATAGTGGATAGGACAGAGGATAGGATAGGATAGAGGATAGGATAGAGGATTGGATAGAATAGGTGATATTATAGGATAGAGGGTAGGACAGGATAGAGGATAGGATATGATAGAGGATAGGATAGGATAGAGGATAGGATAGGATAGAGGATTGGAGTGTATAGAGGATAGGATATAGGATTGTATAGGATAGAGGATATTATACGATAGTGGATAGGATAGGATAGAGGGTTTGATATTATAGAGGATAGGATAGGACAGAGGATAGCATAGGATAGAGGATAGGATGGGATAGAGGTTAGGATAGGATAGAGGATAGGATTGGATAGAGGATAGGATAGGATAGAGGATAGGATAGGATAGAGGATAGGATAGGATAGAGGATAGGATAGGATAGAGGATAGGATAGGATAGAGGATTGGAGTGTATAGAGGATAGGATATAGGATTGTATAGGATAGAGTATATTATACGATAGTGGATAGGATAGGATAGAGGATTTGATATAATAGAGGATAGGATAGGACAGAGGATAGCATAGGATAGAGGATAGGATAGGATAGAGGTTAGGATAGGATAGAGGATAGGATTGGATAGAGGATAGGATAGGATAGAGGATAGGATAGGATGGAGGATAGGATAGGATAGAGGATAGGTTAGGATAGAGGATAGGATATTATAGAGGATAGCGTAGGATAGAGGATAGGATAGGATAGAGGACTGGAGACGATAGAGGATAGGATAGGATAGGATAGAGGATAGGATAGGATAGAGGATAGGATAAGATAGAGGATAGGATAGGGGATTGTATAGGAAAGAGGATAGGAGACGATAGAGGATATGGTAGGGGATTGTATAGGATAGAGGACTGGAGACGATAGAGGATAGGATAGGATAGGATAGAGGATAGGATAGGATAGAGGATAGGATAGGATAGAGGATTGGAGTGTATAGAGGATAGGATATAGGATTGTATAGGATAGAGGATATTATACGATAGTGGATAGGATAGGATAGAGGATTTGATATTATAGAGGATAGGATAGGACAGAGGATAGCATAGGATAGAGGATAGGATGGGATAGAGGTTAGGATAGGATAGAGGATAGGATTGGATAGAGGATAGGATAGCATAGAGGATAGGATAGGATAGAGGATAGGATAGGATAGAGGATAGGATAGGATAGAGGATTGGAGTGTATAGAGGATAGGATATAGGATTGTATAGGATAGAGTATATTATACGATAGTGGATAGGATAGGATAGAGGATTTGATATTATAGAGGATAGGATAGGACAGAGGATAGCATAGGACAGAGGATAGGATAGGATAGAGGTTAGGATAGGATAGAGGATAGGATTGGATAGAGGATAGGATAGGATAGAGGATAGGATAGGATGGAGGATAGGATAGGATAGAGGATAGGTTAGGATAGAGGATAGGATATTATAGAGGATAGCGTAGGATAGAGGATAGGATAGGATAGAGGATAGGATAGGATAGAGGACTGGAGACGATAGAGGATAGGATAGGATAGGATAGAGGATAGGATAGGATGGAGGATAGGATAGGATAGAGGATAGGATAAGATAGAGGATAGGATAGGGGATTGTATAGGAAAGAGGATAGGAGACGATAGAGGATATGATAGGACAGAGGATAGGATAAGATAGAGGATAGGATAGGATAGAGGATAGGATAGGATAGAGGATAGGATAGGAATGAGGATAGGATAGTATACAGGATAGGATAAGATAGAGGATAGGATAGAGGATTGGATAGGATAGAGGATAGGATAGGATAGATGATAGGATAGGATAGAGGATAGGATAGGATAGAGGATAGGATAGGATAGAGGATTGGAGTGTATAGAGGATATTATATAGGATTGGATAGGATAGAGGATATTATACGATAGTAGATAGGACAGAGGATAGGATAGGATAGAGGATTGGATAGGATACAGGATAGGATAGGATAGGATAGAGGATAGGATAGGATAGAGGATAGGATATAGAATGGGAAAGGATAGAGGATAGGATAGGATAGAGGATAGGATAGAGGATAGAATAGAAGATAGGATAGGGGAATGGATAGGATAGAGGATAGGATAGGATAGAGGATAGGATAGAGGATAGGATAGAGGATAGGATAGAGGATTGGATAGGATAGGGTATATTATAGGATAGAGGATAGGACAGGATAGAGGATAGGATAGGATAGAGGATAGGATAGGATAGAGGATAGAATAGGATAGACGATAGGATAGGATAGAGGATAGGATAGGATAGAGGATAGGATAGGATAGAGGATAGGATAGGATAGGATAGAGGATAGGGTTGGATAGAGGATAGGATAGGATAGAGGATAGGATAGGATAGAGGATAGGATAGAGGATAGGATCGGATAGAGGATAGGATAGGATAGAGGATAGGATAGGATAGGATAGAGGATACTAAACGATAGTGGATAGGACAGAGGATAGGATAGGATAGAGGATAGGATAGAGGATTGGATAGAATAGGTGATATTATAGGATAGAGGGTAGGACAGGATAGAGGATAGGATATGATAGAGGATAGGATAGGATAGAGGATAGGATAGGATGAAGGATAGGATTCGATAGAGGAGAGGATAGGATAGAGGATAGGATAGGATAGAGGATAGGATAGGATAGAGGATAGGATAGTATAGAGTATAGGATATTATAGAGGATAGGATAGGACAGTGGATACGATAGGATAGAGGATAGGATAGGATAGAGGATAGGACAGGATAGAGGATTGGAGTGTATAGAGGATAGGATATAGGATTGGATATTATAGAGGATATTATACGATAGTGGATAGGACAGAGGATAGGATAGGATAGAGGATAGGATAGAGGATTGGATAGAATAGGTGATATTATAGGATACAGGGTAGGACAGGATAGCGGATAGGATAGGATATAGGTTTGGATAGGATAGAGGATAGGATGGGATGGAGGATAGGATAGGATAGATGATAGGATAGGATAGAGGATAGGATAGGATAGGATAGAGGATAGGGTTGGATAGAGGATAGGATAGGATAGAGGATAGGATAGGATAGAGGATAGGATAGAGGATAGGATCGGATAGAGGATAGGATAGGATAGAGGATAGGATAGGATAGGATAGATGATACTAAACGATAGTGGATAGGACAGAGGATAGGATAGGATAGAGGATAGGATAGAGGATTGGATAGAATAGGTGATATTATAGGATAGAGGGTAGGACAGGATAGAGGATAGGATATGATAGAGGATAGGATAGGATAGAGGATAGGATAGGATAGAGGATTGGAGTGTATAGAGGATAGGATATAGGATTGTATAGGATAGAGGATATTATACGATAGTGGATAGGATAGGATAGAGGGTTTGATATTATAGAGGATAGGATAGGACAGAGGATAGCATAGGATAGAGGATAGGATGGGATAGAGGTTAGGATAGGATAGAGGATAGGATTGGATAGAGGATAGGATAGGATAGAGGATAGGATAGGATAGAGGATAGGATAGGATAGAGGATAGGATAGGATAGAGGATTGGAGTGTATAGAGGATAGGATATAGGATTGTATAGGATAGAGTATATTATACGATAGTGGATAGGATAGGATAGAGGATTTGATATTATAGAGGATAGGATAGGACAGAGGATAGCATAGGATAGAGGATAGGATAGGATAGAGGTTAGGATAGGATAGAGGATAGGATTGGATAGAGGATAGGATAGGATAGAGGATAGGATAGGATGGAGGATAGGATAGGATAGAGGATAGGTTAGGATAGAGGATAGGATATTATAGAGGATAGCGTAGGATAGAGGATAGGATAGGATAGAGGACTGGAGACGATAGAGGATAGGATAGGATAGGATAGAGGATAGGATAGGATAGAGGATAGGATAAGATAGAGGATAGGATAGGGGATTGTATAGGAAAGAGGATAGGAGACGATAGAGGATATGGTAGGGGATTGTATAGGATAGAGGACTGGAGACGATAGAGGATAGGATAGGATAGGATAGAGGATAGGATAGGATAGAGGATAGGATAGGATAGAGGATTGGAGTGTATAGAGGATAGGATATAGGATTGTATAGGATAGAGGATATTATACGATAGTGGATAGGATAGGATAGAGGATTTGATATTATAGAGGATAGGATAGGACAGAGGATAGCATAGGATAGAGGATAGGATGGGATAGAGGTTAGGATAGGATAGAGGATAGGATTGGATAGAGGATAGGATAGGATAGAGGATAGGATAGGATAGAGGATAGGATAGGATAGAGGATAGGATAGGATAGAGGATTGGAGTGTATAGAGGATAGGATATAGGATTGTATAGGATAGAGTATATTATACGATAGTGGATAGGATAGGATAGAGGATTTGATATTATAGAGGATAGGATAGGACAGAGGATAGCATAGGACAGAGGATAGGATAGGATAGAGGTTAGGATAGGATAGAGGATAGGATTGGATAGAGGATAGGATAGGATAGAGGATAGGATAGGATGGAGGATAGGATAGGATAGAGGATAGGTTAGGATAGAGGATAGGATATTATAGAGGATAGCGTAGGATAGAGGATAGGATAGGATAGAGGATAGGATAGGATAGAGGACTGGAGACGATAGAGGATAGGATAGGATAGGATAGAGGATAGGATAGGATAGAGGATAGGATAGGATAGAGGATAGGATAAGATAGAGGATAGGATAGGGGATTGTATAGGAAAGAGGATAGGAGACGATAGAGGATATGATAGGACAGAGGATAGGATAAGATAGAGGATAGGATAGGATAGAGGATAGGATAGGATAGAGGATAGGATAGGAATGAGGATAGGATAGTATACAGGATAGGGTAAGATAGAGGATAGGATAGAGGATTGGATAGGATAGAGGATAGGATAGGATAGATGATAGGATAGGATAGAGGATAGGATAGGATAGAGGATAGGATAGGATAGAGGATTGGAGTGTATAGAGGATATTATATAGGATTGGATAGGATAGAGGATATTATACGATAGTAGATAGGACAGAGGATAGGATAGGATAGAGGATTGGATAGGATACAGGATAGGATAGGATAGGATAGAGGATAGGATAGGATAGAGGATAGGATATAGAATGGGAAAGGATAGAGGATAGGATAGGATAGAGGATAGGATAGAGGATAGAATAGAAGATAGGATAGGGGAATGGATAGGATAGAGGATAGGATAGGATAGAGGATAGGATAGAGGATAGGATAGAGGATAGGATAGAGGATTGGATAGGATAGGGTATATTATAGGATAGAGGATAGGACAGGATAGAGGATAGGATAGGATAGAGGATAGGATAGGATAGAGGATAGAATAGGATAGACGATAGGATAGGATAGAGGATAGGATAGGATAGAGGATAGGATAGGATAGAGGATAGGATAGGATAGGATAGAGGATAGGGTTGGATAGAGGATAGGATAGGATAGAGGATAGGATAGGATAGAGGATAGGATAGAGGATAGGATCGGATAGAGGATAGGATAGGATAGAGGATAGGATAGGATAGGATAGAGGATACTAAACGATAGTGGATAGGACAGAGGATAGGATAGGATAGAGGATAGGATAGAGGATTGGATAGAATAGGTGATATTATAGGATAGAGGGTAGGACAGGATAGAGGATAGGATATGATAGAGGATAGGATAGGATAGAGGATAGGATAGGATGAAGGATAGGATTCGATAGAGGAGAGGATGGGATAGAGGATAGGATAGGATAGAGGATAGGATAGGATAGAGGATAGGATAGTATAGAGTATAGGATATTATAGAGGATAGGATAGGACAGTGGATACGATAGGATAGAGGATAGGATAGGATAGAGGATAGGATAGGATAGAGGATTGGAGTGTAGAGAGGATAGGATATAGGATTGGATATTATAGAGGATATTATACGATAGTGGATAGGACAGAGGATAGGATAGGATAGAGGATAGGATAGAGGATTGGATAGAATAGGTGATATTATAGGATACAGGGTAGGACAGGATAGCGGATAGGATAGGATATAGGTTTGGATAGGATAGAGGATAGGATGGGATGGAGGATAGGATAGGATAGATGATAGGATAGGATAGATGATAGGATAGGATAAGATAGAGGATAGGATAGGATAGAGGATAGGATAGGATAGAGGATAGGATAGGATAGAGGATAGGATAGGATAGATGATAGGATAGGATAGATGATAGGATAAGATAGAGGATCGGATAGGATGGGATAGAATATAGAATAGGATAGAGGTATAGGATATGATAGAGGATAGGATAGGATAGAGGATAGGATACGATAGAGGATAGGATAGGATAGAGGATAGGATAGAGCATAGGAAAGAGGATAGGATAGGGGATTGGATAGGAGAGTTGATACGATAGGATAGAGAATAGGATAGGATGGATGACATTATAGGATAGAGCACAGGATAGGATAGAGGATTCGATATTATAGAGGAGAGGATCGAATAGAGGAAAGGACAGGGGATTGGATAGGATAGAGGATAGGATAATATAGAGGATAGGATAGGATAGAGGATAGGATAGAGGATTGGATAGGATAGGGTATATTATAGGATAGAGGATAGGACAGGATAGCGGATAGGATAGGATATAGGATTGGATAGGATAGAGGAAGGGATAGGATAGAGGATACGAAATTATAGAGGATAGGATAGGATAGAGGAGAGGATAATATAGAGGATAGGATAGGATGGAGGATAGGATAGGATAGAGAATAGGATACGATAGAGTATAGGACATCGGATTGGATAGGATAGAGGATAGGATAGGATAGAGGATAGGATTGGATAGAGGATTGGATTTTATAGAGGATGGGATATAGGATTGGATAGGATAGAGAATAGGATACGATAGTGGATAGGATAGAGGATGGGATATAATAGAGGATAGGATAGTATAGAGGATGGGATATAATAGAGGATAGGATAGGATAGAGGATAGAATAGAGGATAGGATAGAGGATTGGATAGGATAGGGGATATTATAGGATAGAGGATAGGATAGAGAATAGAACAGGATAGAGGATAGGATAGGATAGATGATATTATAGGATAGAGGATAGGATAGGACAGAGGATAGAATAGCATGGAGGATAGGATAGGGGATTGGATAGGATAGAGGATAGGAGTCGATAGAGGATAGGATAGGATAGAGGATAGGATAGAGGATAGGAAAGAGGATAGGATAGGGGATTGGATAGGATAGACGATACGATAGGATAGAGAATAGGATAGGATGGATGATATTATAGGATAGAGCACAGGATAGGATAGAGGATTCGATATTATAGAGGAGAGGATCGAGTAGAGGAAAGGATAGGGGATTGGATAGGATAGAGGATAGGATAGGATAGAGAATAGGATAGAGGATAGGATAGGATAGCGGATAGGATAGGATATAGGATTGGATAGGATAGAGGATAAGATAGGATAGAGGATACGAAATTATAGAGGATAGGATAGGATAGAGGATAGGATAGGATAGAGGATAGGATAGGATGGAGGATAGGATAGGATAGAGAATAGGATACGATAGAGTATAGGACATAGGATTGGATAGGATAGAGTATAGGATAGGATAGGATAGAGGATAGGATATTATAGAGGATAGGATAGGACAGAGGATAGGATAGGATAGAGGATAGGATAGGGTAGAGGATAGGATAGGATAGAGGATAGGATAGGATAGAGGATAGGATAGGATAGAGGTTAGGATAGGATAGAGGATAGGATTCGATAGAGGATAGGATAGAGCATAGGAAAGGGGATAGGATATGGGCTTGGATAGGATAGTTGATACGATAGGATAGAGAATAGGATGGGATGGATGACATTATAGCACAGAGCACAGGATAGGATAGAGGATTCGATATTATAGAGGAGAGGATCGAATAGAGGAAAGGATAGGGGATTGGATAGGATAGAGGATAGGATAGGATAGATGATAGGATAGGATAGAGGATAGGATAGGATAGAGGATTGGATAGGATAGAGGATTGGAGTGTATAGAGGATATTATATAGGATTGGATAGGATAGAGGATATTATACGATAGTAGATAGGACAGAGGATAGGATAGGATAGAGGATTGGATAGGATACAGGATAGGATAGGATAGGATAGAGGATAGGATAGGATAGAGGATTGGAGTGTATAGAGGATAGGATATAGGATTGGATATTATAGAGGATATTATACGATAGTGGATAGGACAGAGGATAGGATAGGATAGAGGATAGGATAGAGGATTGGATAGAATAGGTGATATTATAGGATACAGGGTAGGACAGGATAGCGGATAGGATAGGATATAGGTTTGGATAGGATAGAGGATAGGATGGGATGGAGGATAGGATAGCATAGATGATAGGATAGGATAGATGATAGGATAGGATAGGATAGAGGATAGGATAGGATAGAGGATAGGATAGGATAGAGGATAGGATAGGATAGAGGATAGGATAGGATAGATGATAGGATAGGATAGATGATAGGATAGGATAGGATAGAGTATAGGATAGGATAGAGGATTGGATTGGATAGAGGATAGGATATATGATTGGATAGGATAGAGAATAGGATACGATAGTGGATAGGATAGAGGATGGGATAGGATTGAGGATAGGATAGGATAGATGATAGGATAAGATAGAGGATCGGATAGGATGGGATAGAATATAGAATAGGATAGAGGTATAGGATATGATAGAGGATAGGATAGGATAGAGGATAGGATACGATAGAGAATAGGATAGGATAGAGGATAGGATAGAGCATAGGAAAGAGGATAGGATAGGGGATTGGATAGGAGAGTTGATACGATAGGATAGAGAATAGGATAGGATGGATGACATTATAGGATAGAGCACAGGATAGGATAGAGGATTCGATATTATAGAGGAGAGGATCGAATAGAGGAAAGGACAGGGAATTGGATAGGATAGAGGATAGGATAGGATAGAGAATAGGATAGAGGATAGGATAGGATAGCGGATAGGATAGGATATAGGATTGGATAGGATAGAGGATAAGATAGGATAGAGGATACGAAATTATAGAGGATAGGATAGGATAGAGGATAGGATAGGATAGAGGATAGGATAGGATGGAGGATAGGATAGGATAGAGAATAGGATACGATAGAGTATAGGACATAGGATTGGATAGGATAGAGTATAGGATAGGATAGAGGATAGGATAGGATAGAGGATAGGATAGGATAGAGGATAGGATAGGATAGAGGATTGGATAGGATAGAGGATTGGAGTGTATAGAGGATATTATATAGGATTGGATAGGATAGAGGATATTATACGATAGTAGATAGGACAGAGGATAGGATAGGATAGAGGATTGGATAGGATACAGGATAGGATAGGATAGGATAGAGGATAGGATAGGATAGAGGATAGGATATAGAATGGGAAAGGATAGAGGATAGGATAGGATAGAGGATAGGATAGAGGATAGAATAGAGGATAGGATAGGGGAATGGATAGGATAGAGGATAGGATAGAGGATAGGATAGAGGATAGGATAGAGGATTGGATAGGATAGGGGATATTATAGGATAGGGGATATTATAGGATAGAGGATAGGACAGGATAGAGGATAGGATAGGATAGAGGATAGGATAGGATAGAGGATAGAATAGGATAGACGATAGGATAGGATAGAGGATAGGATAGGATAGAGGATAGGATAGGATAGGGGATAGGATAGGATAGGATAGAGGATAGGGTTGGATAGAGGATAGGATAGGATAGAGGATAGGATAGGATAGAGGATAGGATCGGATAGAGGATAGGATAGGATAGAGGATAGGATAGGATAGGATAGAGGATATTATACGATAGTAGATAGGACAGAGGATAGGATAGGATAGAGGATAGGATAGAGGATTGGATAGAATAGGTGATATTATAGGATAGAGGGTAGGACAGGATAGAGGATAGGATATGATAGAGGATAGGATAGGATAGAGGATAGGATAGGATGAAGGATAGGATTCGATAGAGGAGAGGATAGGATAGAGGATAGGATAGGATAGAGGATAGGATAGGATAGAGGATAGGATAGTATAGAGGATAGGATATTATAGAGGATAGGATAGGACAGTGGATAGGATAGGATAGAGGATAGGATAGGATAGAGGATAGGATAGGATAGAGGATTGGAGTGTATAGAGGATAGGATATAGGATTGGATATTATAGAGGATATTATACGATAGTGGATAGGACAGAGGATAGGATAGGATAGAGGATAGGATAGAGGATTGGATAGAATAGGTGATATTATAGGATACAGGGTAGGACAGGATAGCGGATAGGATAGGATATAGGTTTGGATAGGATAGAGGATAGGATGGGATGGAGGATAGGATAGCATAGATGATAGGATAGGATAGATGATAGGATAGGATAAGATAGAGGATAGGATAGGATAGAGGATAGGATAGGATAGAGGATAGGATAGGATAGAGGATAGGATAGGATAGATGATAGGATAGGATAGATGATAGGATAGGATAGGATAGAGGATAGGATAGGATAGAGGATTCGATATTATAGAGGAGAGGATCGAATAGAGGAAAGGACAGGGAATTGGATAGGATAGAGGATAGGATAGGATAGAGAATAGGATAGAGGATAGGATAGGATAGCGGATAGGATAGGATATAGGATTGGATAGGATAGAGGATAAGATAGGATAGAGGATACGAAATTATAGAGGATAGGATAGGATAGAGGATAGGATAGGATAGAGGATAGGATAGGATGGAGGATAGGATAGGATAGAGAATAGGATACGATAGAGTATAGGACATAGGATTGGATAGGATAGAGTATAGGATAGGATAGAGGATAGGATAGGATAGAGGATAGGATAGGATAGAGGATAGGATAGGATAGAGGATTGGATAGGATAGAGGATTGGAGTGTATAGAGGATATTATATAGGATTGGATAGGATAGAGGATATTATACGATAGTAGATAGGACAGAGGATAGGATAGGATAGAGGATTGGATAGGATACAGGATAGGATAGGATAGGATAGAGGATAGGATAGGATAGAGGATAGGATATAGAATGGGAAAGGATAGAGGATAGGATAGGATAGAGGATAGGATAGAGGATAGAATAGAGGATAGGATAGGGGAATGGATAGGATAGAGGATAGGATAGAGGATAGGATAGAGGATAGGATAGAGGATTGGATAGGATAGGGGATATTATAGGATAGAGGATAGGAC
Source organism: Halictus rubicundus (assembly GCF_050948215.1). Classification (NCBI taxonomy): domain Eukaryota; kingdom Metazoa; phylum Arthropoda; class Insecta; order Hymenoptera; family Halictidae; genus Halictus; species Halictus rubicundus. The sequence goes on along the minus strand of NW_027488715.1, from coordinate 44,293 downwards.
AGGATAGAGGATAGGATAGGATAGAGGATAGGATAGGATAGAGGATAGAATAGGATAGACGATAGGATAGGATAGAGGATAGGATAGGATAGAGGATAGGATAGGATAGGGGATAGGATAGGATAGGATAGAGGATAGGGTTGGATAGAGGATAGGATAGGATAGAGGATAGGATAGGATAGAGGATAGGATCGGATAGAGGATAGGATAGGATAGAGGATAGGATAGGATAGGATAGAGGATATTATACGATAGTAGATAGGACAGAGGATAGGATAGGATAGAGGATAGGATAGAGGATTGGATAGAATAGGTGATATTATAGGATAGAGGGTAGGACAGGATAGAGGATAGGATATGATAGAGGATAGGATAGGATAGAGGATAGGATAGGATGAAGGATAGGATTCGATAGAGGAGAGGATAGGATAGAGGATAGGATAGGATAGAGGATAGGATAGGATAGAGGATAGGATAGTATAGAGGATAGGATATTATAGAGGATAGGATAGGACAGTGGATAGGATAGGATAGAGGATAGGATAGGATAGAGGATAGGATAGGATAGAGGATTGGAGTGTATAGAGGATAGGATATAGGATTGGATATTATAGAGGATATTATACGATAGTGGATAGGACAGAGGATAGGATAGGATAGAGGATAGGATAGAGGATTGGATAGAATAGGTGATATTATAGGATACAGGGTAGGACAGGATAGCGGATAGGATAGGATATAGGTTTGGATAGGATAGAGGATAGGATGGGATGGAGGATAGGATAGCATAGATGATAGGATAGGATAGATGATAGGATAGGATAAGATAGAGGATAGGATAGGATAGAGGATAGGATAGGATAGAGGATAGGATAGGATAGAGGATAGGATAGGATAGATGATAGGATAGGATAGATGATAGGATAGGATAGGATAGAGGATAGGATAGGATAGAGGATTGGATTGGATAGAGGATAGGATATATGATTGGATAGGATAGAGAATAGGATACGATAGTGGATAGGATAGAGGATGGGATAGGATTGAGGATAGGATAGGATAGATGATAGGATAAGATAGAGGATCGGATAGGATGGTATAGAATATAGAATAGGATAGAGGTATAGGATATGATAGAGGATAGGATAGGATAGAGGATAGGATACGATAGAGGATAGGATAGGATAGAGGATAGGATAGAGCATAGGAAAGAGGATAGGATAGGGGATTGGATAGGAGAGTTGATACGATAGGATAGAGAATAGGATAGGATGGATGACATTATAGGATAGAGCACAGGATAGGATAGAGGATTCGATATTATAGAGGAGAGGATCGAATAGAGGAAAGGACAGGGAATTGGATAGGATAGAGGATAGGATAGGATAGAGAATAGGATAGAGGATAGGATAGGATAGCGGATAGGATAGGATATAGGATTGGATAGGATAGAGGATAAGATAGGATAGAGGATACGAAATTATAGAGGATAGGATAGGATAGAGGATAGGATAGGATAGAGGATAGGATAGGATGGAGGATAGGATAGGATAGAGAATAGGATACGATAGAGTATAGGACATAGGATTGTATAGGATAGAGTATAGGATAGGATAGAGGATAGGATAGGATAGAGGATAGGATAGGATAGAGGATAGGATAGGATAGAGGATAGGATATTATAGAGGATAGGATAGGACAGAGGATAGGATAGGATAGAGGATAGGATAGGATAGAGGATAGGATAGGATAGAGGATAGGATAGGATAGAGGATAGGATAGGATAGAGGTTAGGATAGGATAGAGGATAGGATTGGATAGAGGATAGGATAGAGCATAGGAAAGGGGATAGGATATGGGCTTGGATAGGATAGTTGATACGATAGGATAGAGAATAGGATAGGATGGATGACATTATAGCATAGAGCACAGGATAGGATAGAGGATTCGATATTATAGAGGAGAGGATCGAATAGAGGAAAGGATAGGGGATTGGATAGGATAGCGGATAGGATAGGATATAGGATTGGATAGGATAGAGGATAGGATATGATAGAGGATACGAAATTATAGAGGATAGGATAGGATAGAGGAGAGGATAATATAGAGGATAGGATAGGATGGAGGATAGGATAGGATAGAGAATAGGATACGATAGAGTATAGGACATAGGATTGGATAGGATAGAGTATAGGATAGGATAGAGGATAGGATAGGATAGAGGATACGAAATTATAGAGGATAGGATATGGTCGGATAGAGCATGGGATAGGGGATTGGATAGGATAGAGGATAGGATAGGATAGAGGATAGAATAGGATAGAGGATAGGATAGGATAGAGGATAGGATAGGATAGAGGTTAGGATAGGATAGAGGATAGGATAGGATAGAGGATAGGATAGGATAGAGGATTGGAGTGTATAGAGGATAGGATATAGGATTGGATATTATAGAGGATATTATACGATAGTGGATAGGACAGAGGATAGGATAGGATAGAGGATAGGATAGAGGATTGGATAGAATAGGTGATATTATAGGATACAGGGTAGGACAGGATAGCGGATAGGATAGGATATAGGTTTGGATAGGATAGAGGATAGGATGGGATGGAGGATAGGATAGCATAGATGATAGGATAGGATAGATGATAGGATAGGATAAGATAGAGGATAGGATAGGATAGAGGATAGGATAGGATAGAGGATAGGATAGGATAGAGGATAGGATAGGATAGATGATAGGATAGGATAGATGATAGGATAGGATAGGATAGAGGATAGGATAGGATAGAGGATTGGATTGGATAGAGGATAGGATATATGATTGGATAGGATAGAGAATAGGATACGATAGTGGATAGGATAGAGGATGGGATAGGATTGAGGATAGGATAGGATAGATGATAGGATAAGATAGAGGATCGGATAGGATGGGATAGAATATAGAATAGGATAGAGGTATAGGATATGATAGAGGATAGGATAGGATAGAGGATAGGATACGATAGAGGATAGGATAGGATAGAGGATAGGATAGAGCATAGGAAAGAGGATAGGATAGGGGATTGGATAGGAGAGTTGATACGATAGGATAGAGAATAGGATAGGATGGATGACATTATAGGATAGAGCACAGGATAGGATAGAGGATTCGATATTATAGAGGAGAGGATCGAATAGAGGAAAGGACAGGGAATTGGATAGGATAGAGGATAGGATAGGATAGAGAATAGGATAGAGGATAGGATAGGATAGCGGATAGGATAGGATATAGGATTGGATAGGATAGAGGATAAGATAGGATAGAGGATACGAAATTATAGAGGATAGGATAGGATAGAGGATAGGATAGGATAGAGGATAGGATAGGATGGAGGATAGGATAGGATAGAGAATAGGATACGATAGAGTATAGGACATAGGATTGGATAGGATAGAGTATAGGATAGGATAGAGGATAGGATAGGATAGAGGATAGGATAGGATAGAGGATAGGATAGGATAGAGGATAGGATATTATAGAGGATAGGATAGGACAGAGGATAGGATAGGATAGAGGATAGGATAGGATAGAGGATAGGATAGGATAGAGGATAGGATAGGATAGAGGATAGGATAGGATAGAGGTTAGGATAGGATAGAGGATAGGATTGGATAGAGGATAGGATAGAGCATAGGAAAGGGGATAGGATATGGGCTTGGATAGGATAGTTGATACGATAGGATAGAGAATAGGATAGGATGGATGACATTATAGCATAGAGCACAGGATAGGATAGAGGATTCGATATTATAGAGGAGAGGATCGAATAGAGGAAAGGATAGGGGATTGGATAGGATAGCGGATAGGATAGGATATAGGATTGGATAGGATAGAGGATAGGATATGATAGAGGATACGAAATTATAGAGGATAGGATAGGATAGAGGAGAGGATAATATAGAGGATAGGATAGGATGGAGGATAGGATAGGATAGAGAATAGGATACGATAGAGTATAGGACATAGGATTGGATAGGATAGAGTATAGGATAGGATAGAGGATAGGATAGGATAGAGGATACGAAATTATAGAGGATAGGATATGGTCGGATAGAGCATGGGATAGGGGATTGGATAGGATAGAGGATAGGATAGGATAGAGGATAGAATAGGATAGAGGATAGGATAGGATAGAGGATAGGATAGGATAGAGGTTAGGATAGGATAGAGGATAGGATTGGATAGAGGATAGGATAGGATAGAGGATGGGATAGGATAGAGGATAGGATAGGATAGAGGATAGGATAGGATAGAGGATAGGTTAGGATAGAGGATAGGATATTATAGAGGATAGGGTAGGATAGAGGATAGGATAGGATAGAGGATTGGAGTGTATAGAGGATGGGATATAGGATTGGATAGGATAGAGAATAGGATACGATAGTGGAGATGATAGAGGGTGGGATATAATAGAGGATAGGATAGGATAGAGGATAGGATAGAGGATAGGATAGAGGATTGGATAGGATAGGGGATATTATAGGATATAGGATAGGACAGGATTGCGGATAGGATAGGATATAGGATTGTATAGGATAGAGGATAGGATAGGATAGAGGATACGAAATTATAGAGGACAGGATATGGTCGGATAGAGCATGGGATAGGGGATTGGATAGGATAGAGGATAGGATAGGATAGAGGATAGAATAGGATAGAGGATAGGATAGGATAGAGGATAGGATAGGATAGAGGTTAGGATAGGATAGAGGATAGGATTGGATAGAGGATAGGATAGGATAGAGGATAGGATAGGATAGAGGATAGGATAGGATAGAGGATAGGATAGGATAGAGGATAGGATAGGATAGAGGATAGGTTAGGATAGAGGATAGGATATTATAGAGGATAGGGTAGGATAGAGGATAGGATAGGATAGAGGATTGGAGTGTATAGAGGATGGGATATAGGATTGGATAGGATAGAGAATAGGATACGATAGTGGATAGAATAGAGGATGGGATATAATAGGATAGGGGATTGGATAGGATAGAGGATAGGATAGGATAGCGGATAGGATGGGGTAGAGTATAGAATAGGGTAGAGGATAGGATAGGATAGAGGATAGGATAGGAATGAGGATAGGATAGGATAGAGGATAGGATAAGATAGAGGATAGGATATTATAGAGGATAGGATAGGACAGAGGATAGGATAGGATAGAGGATAGGATAGGATAGAGGATAGGATAGGATAGAGGATAGGATAGGATAGAGGATAGGATAGGATAGAGGATAGGATAGGATAAAGGATAGGATAGGATAGAGGATTGGATAGAATAGAGGATTGGAGTGTATAGAGGATAGGATAGGATAGAGGATAGGATAGGATAGAGGATAGGATAGGATAGAGGATAGGATTGGATAGAGGATAGGATAGGATAAAGGATAGGATAGGATAGAGGATTGGATAGAATAGAGGATTGGAGTGTATAGAGGATAGGATAGGATAGAGGATAGGATAGGATAGAGGATTTTATAGAATAGAGGATAGGATAGGATAGAGGATAGGATAGGATAGAGTATAGGATAGGATAGAGGATAGGATAGGATAGAGGATAGGATATTATAGAGGATAGGATAGGATATTATAGAGGATAGGATAGGCCAGAGGATAGGATAGGATAGAGGATAGGATAGGATAGAGGATAGGATAGGTTAGAGGATAGGATAGGATAGAGGATAGGATAGGATAGAGGATAGGATAGGATAGAGGATAGGAGACGATAGAGGATAGGATAGGATAGAGGATAGGACAGAGAATAGAACAGGATAGAGGATAGGATAGGATAGATGATATTATAGGATAGAGGATAGGATAGGATAGAGGATTGGAGTGTATAGAGGTTAGGATATAGGATTGGATAGGATAGAGAATAGGATAGGATAGTGGATAATATAGGATAGAGGATAGGATAGGGGATTGGATAGGATAGAAGATAGGAGACGATAGAGGATAGGATAGGATAGATGATATTATAGGATAGAGGATAGGATAGGACAGAGGATAGGATAGGATGGAGGATAGGATAGGGGATTGGATAGGATAGAGGATCGGAGACGATAGAGGATAGGATAGGGGATTGGATACGATACAGGATAGGAGACGATAGAGGATGTGATAGGGGATTGTATAGGATAGAGGACAGGAGACGATAGAGGATACGATAGGATAGAGGATAGGATAGGATAGATGATAGGATAGGATAGATTATAGGATAGGATAGAGGATAGAATAGGGTAGAGGATAGGATAGGAATGAGGATAGGATAGGATAGAGGATAGGATTGGATGGAGGATAGGATAGGATAGAGGAGAGGATAGGATAGAGGATAGGATAGGATAGAGGATAGGATAGGATAGAGGATAGGATAGGATAGAGGTTAGGATATTATAGAGGATAGGATAGGACAGAGGATAGGATAGGATAGAGGATAGAATAGGATAGAGGATAGGATAGGATAGAGGATAGGATAGGATAGAGGATAGGATTGGATAGAGGATAGGATAGGATAAAGGATAGGATAGGATAGAGGATTGGATAGAATAGAGGATTGGAGTGTATAAAGGATAGGATAGGATAGAGGATAGGATAGGATAGAGGATTTTATAGAATAGAGGATAGGATAGGATAGAGGATAGGATAGGATAGAGTATAGGATAGGATAGAGGATAGGATAGGATAGAGGATAGGATATTATAGAGGTTAGGATAGGCCAGAGGATAGGATAGGATAGAGGATAGGATAGGATAGAGGATAGGATAGGTTAGAGGATAGGATAGGATAGAGGATAGGATAGGATAGAGGATAGGATAGGATAGAGGATAGGATTGGATAGAGGATAGGATAGGATAGAGGATAGGATAGGATAGAGGATAGGATAGGATAGAGGATAGGATAGGATAGAGGATAGGATAGGATAGAGGATACGAAATTATAGAGGATAGGATAGGATAGAGGAGAGGATAATATAGAGGATAGGATAGGATGGAGGATAGGATAGGATAGAGAATTGGATAGGATAGAGTATAGGACATAGGATTGGATAGGAGAGAGGATAGGATAGGATAGAGGGTAGGATTGGATAGAGGATTGGATTCTATAGAGGATGGGATATAGGATTGGATAGGATAGAGAATAGGATACGATAGTGGATAGGATAGAGGATGGGATATAATAGAGGATAGGATAGGATAGAGGATGGGATATAATAGAGGATAGGATAGGATAGAGGATAGGATAGAGGATAGGATAGAGGATTGGATAGGATAGGGGATATTATAGGATAGAGGATAGGATAGAGAATAGAACAGGATAGAGGATAGGATAGGATAGATGATATTATAGGATAGAGGATAGGATAGGACAGAGCATAGAATAGGATGGAGGATAGGATAGGGGATTGGATAGGATAGAGGATAGGAGACGATAGAGGATAGGATAGGGGATTGGATAGGATAGACGATACGATAGGATAGAGAATAGGATAGGATGGATGATATTATAGGATAGAGCACAGGATAGGATAGAGGATTCGATATTATAGAGGAGAGGATCGAGTAGAGGAAAGGATAGGGGATTGGATAGGATAGAGGATAGGATAGGATAGAGAATAGGATAGAGGATAGGATAGGATAGCGCATAGGATAGGATATAGGATTGGATAGGATAGAGGATAAGATAGGATAGAGGATACGAAATTATAGAGGATAGGATAGGATAGAGAATTGGATACGATAGAGTATAGGACATAGGATTGGATAGGATAGGGGATATTATAGGATAGAGGATAGGATAGAGAATAGAACAGGATAGAGGATAGGATAGGATAGATGATATTATAGGATAGAGGATAGGATAGGACAGAGGATAGAATAGGATGGAGGATAGGATAGGGGATTGGATAGGATAGAGGATAGGATAGGGGATTGGATAGGATAGACGATACGATAGGATAGAGAATAGGATAGGATGGATGATATTATAGGATAGAGCACAGGATAGGATAGAGGATTCGATATTATAGAGGAGAGGATCGAGTAGAGGAAAGGATAGGGAATTGGATAGGATAGAGGATAGGATAGGATAGAGAATAGGATAGAGGATAGGATAGGGTAGCGCATAGGATAGGATATAGGATTGGATAGGATAGAGGATAAGATAGGATAGAGGATACGAAATTATAGAGGATAGGATAGGATAGAGGATAGGATAGGATAGAGGATAGGATAGGATGGAGGATAGGATAGGATAGAGAATAGGATACGATAGAGTATAGGACATAGGATTCGATAGGATAGAGTATAGGATAGGATAGAGGATAGGATAGGATAGAGGATAGGATAGGATAGAGGATAGGATAGGATAGAGGATAGGATATTATAGAGGATAGGATAGGACAGAGGATAGAGGATAGGATAGGATAGAGGATAGGATAGGATAGAGGATAGGATTGGATAGAGGATATGATAGGATAGAGGTTAGGATAGGATAGAGGATAGGATTGGATAGAGGATAGGATAGAGCATAGGAAAGGGGATAGGATATGGGCTTGGATAGGATAGTTGATACGATAGGATAGAGAATAGGATAGGATGGATGACATTATAGCATAGAGCACAGGATAGGATAGAGGATTCGATATTATAGAGGAGAGGATCGAATAGAGGAAAGGATAGGGGATTGGATAGGATAGCGGATAGGATAGGATATAGGATTGGATAGGATAGAGGATAGGATAGGATAGAGGATACGAAATTATAGAGGATAGGATAGGATAGAGGAGAGGATAATATAGAGGATAGGATAGGATAGAGGATAGGATAGGATAGAGAATAGGATACGATAGAGTATAGGACATAGGATTGGATAGGAGAGAGGATAGGATAGGATAGAGGATAGGATAGAGGATAGGATATAGGATTGGATAGGATAGGGGATATTATAGGACATAGGATAGGACAGGATTGCGGATGGGATAGGATATAGGATTGTATAGGATAGAGGATAGGATAGGATAGAGGATACGAAATTATAGAGGATAGGATATGGTCGGATAGAGCATGGGATAGGGGATTGGATAGGATAGAGGATAGGATAGGATAGAGGATAGAATAGGATAGAGGATAGGATAGGATAGAGGATAGGATAGGATAGAGGTTAGGATAGGATAGAGGATAGGATTGGATAGAGAATAGGATAGGATAGAGGATAGGATAGGATAGAGGATAGGATAGGATAGAGGATAGGATAGGATAGAGGATAGGTTAGGATAGAGGATAGGATATTATAGAGGATAGGGTAGGATAGAGGATAGGATAGGATAGAGGATTGGAGTGTATAGAGGATGGGATATAGGATTGGTTAGGATAGAGAATAGGATACGATAGTGGATAGGATAGAGGATGGGATATAATACGATAGGGGATTGGATAGGATAGAGGATAGGATAGGATAGCGGATAGGATAGGGTAGAGTATAGAATAGGATAGAGGATAGGATAGGATAGAGGATAGGATAGGAATGAGGATAGGATAGGATAGAGGATAGGATAAGATAGAGGATAGGATAGAGGATTGGATAGGATAGAGGATAGGAGACGATAGAGGATATGATAGGGGATTGTATAGGATAGAGGACTGGAGACGATAGAGGATAGGATAGGATAGAGGATAGGATAGGATAGGATAGAGGATAGGATAGGATAGGATAGAGGATAGAATAGGATAGAGGATAGGATTGGATGGAGGATAGGATAGGATAGAGGTGAGGATAGGATAGAGGATAGGATAGGATAGAGGATAGGATAGGATAGAGGATAGGATAGGATAGAGGTTAGGATATTATAGAGGATAGGATAGGACAGAGGATAGGATAGGATAGAGGATAGGATAGGATAGAGGATAGGATAGGATAGAGGATAGGATAGGATAGAGGATAGGATTGGATAGAGGATAGGATAGGATAAAGGATAGGATAGGATAGAGGATTGGATAGAATAGAGGATTGGAGTGTATAGAGGATAGGATAGGATAGAGGATAGGATAGGATAGAGGATAGGATTGGATAGAGGATAGGATACGATAGAGGATAGGATAGGATAGAGGATAGGTTAGGATAGAGGATAGGATATTATAGAGGATAGGGTAGGATAGAGGATAGGATAGGATAGAGGATTGGAGTGTAAAGAGGATGGGATATAGGATTGGATAGGATAGAGGATAGGATACGATAGTGGATAGGATAGAGGATGGGATATAATAGGATAGGGGATTGGATAGGATAGAGGATAGGATAGGATAGCGGATAGGATAGGGTAGAGTATAGAATAGGATAGAGGATAGGATAGGATAGAGGATAGGATAGGAATGAGGATAGGATAGGATAGAGGATAGGATAAGATAGAGGATAGGGTAGGGGATTGGATAGGATAGAGGATAGGAGACGATAGAGGATATGATAGGGGATTGTATAGGATAGAGGACTGGAGACGATAGAGGATAGGATAGGATAGAGGATACGATAGGATAGGATAGAGGATAGGATAGGATAGAATAGGATAGAGGATAGGATTGGATGGAGGGTAGGATAGGATAGAGGAGAGGAGAGGATAGAGGATAGGATAGGATAGAGGATAGGATAGGATAGAGGATAGGATAGGATAGAGGATAGGATAGGATAGAGGATAGGATATTATAGAGGATAGGATAGGACAGAGGATAGAGGATAGGATAGGATAGAGGATAGGATAGGATAGAGGATAGGATAGGATAGAGGATAGGATAGGATAGAGGATAGGATTGGATAGAGGATAGGATAGGATAGAGGATAGGATAGGATAGAGGATTGGATAGAATAGAGGATTGGAGTGTATAGAGGATAGGATAGGATAGAGGATAGGATAGGATAGAGGATTTTATAGAATAGAGGATAGGATAGGATAGAGGATAGGATAGGATAGAGTATAGGATAGGATAGAGGATAGGATAGGTTAGAGGATAGGATATTATAGAGGATAGGATAGGCCAGAGGATAGGATAGGATAGAGGATAGGATAGGATAGAGGATAGGATAGGATGGAGGATAGGATAGGGGATTGGATAGGATAGAGGATAGGAGACGATAGAGGATAGGATAGGGGATTGGATAGGATAGAGGATAGGATACGATAGAGGATAGGATAGGATAGAGGATAGGATAGAGGATAGGATAGAGGTTAGGATAGAGGATTGGATAGGATAGGGGATATTATAGGATTGAGGATAGGACAGGATAGCGTATAGGATAGGAAATAGGATTGGATAGGATAGAGGATAGGATAGGATAGAGGATACGAAATTATAGAGGATAGGATAGGATAGAGGATAGGATAGGATAGAGGATACGAAATTATAGAGGATAGGATAGGATAGAGGATAGGATAGGATAGAGGATAGGATAGGATAGAGGATAGGATAGGATGGAGGATAGGATAGGATAGAGAATAGGATACGATAGTGGATAGGATAGAGGTTGGGATACAATAGAGGATAGGATAGGATAGAGGATAGGATAGAGGATAAGATAGAGGATTGGATAGGATAGGGGATATTATAGGATATAGGATAGGACAGGATTGCGGATAGGATAGGATATAGGATTGGGTAGGATAGAGGATAGGATAGGATAGAGGATAGGATAGAGGATAGGATAGAGGATAGGATAGAGGATTGGATAGGATAGGGGATATTATAGGATTGAGGATAGGACAGGATAGCGTATAGGATAGGAAATAGGATTGGATAGGATAGAGGATAGGATAGGATAGAGGATACGAAATTATAGAGGATAGGATAGGATAGAGGATAGGATAGGATAGAGGATACGAAATTATAGAGGATAGGATAGGATAGAGGATAGGATAGGATAGAGGATAGGATAGGATAGAGGATAGGATAGGATGGAGTATAGGATAGGATAGAGAATAGGATACGATAGTGGATAGGATAGAGGTTGGGATACAATAGAGGATAGGATAGGATAGAGGATAGGATAGAGGATAGGATAGAGGATTGGATAGGATAGGGGATATTATAGGATATAGGATAGGACAGGATTGCGGATAGGATAGGATATAGGATTGGGCAGGATAGAGGATAGGATAGGATAGAGGATACGAAAATATAGAGGATAGGATATGATCGGATAGAGCATAGGATAGGGGATTGGATAGGATAGAGGATAGGATAGGATAGCGGATAGGATAGGGTAGAGTATAGAATAGGATAGAGGATAGGATAGGATAGAGGATAGGATAGGAATGAGGAGAGGATAGGATAGAGGATAGGATAAGATAGAGGATAGGATAGGGGATTGGATAGGATAGAGGATAGGATAGGATAGAGGATAGGATAGGGTAGAGGATAGGATAGGATGGAGGATAGGATAGGATAGAGAATAGGATATGATAGTGGATAGGATAGAGGATGGGATATAATAGAGGATAGGATAGGATAGAGGATAGGATAGAGGATAGGATAGAGGATTGGATAGGATAGGGGATATTATAGGATATAGGATAGGACAGGATTGCGGATAGGATAGGATATAGGATTGGATAGGATAGAGCATAGGATAGGATAGAGGATACGAAAATATAGAGGATAGGATATGATCGGATAGAGCATAGGATAGGACAGAGGATAGGATAGGATAGACGATAGGATATTATAGAGGATTGGATAGGATAGAGGATAGGATAGGATAGGATAGGATAGAGGATAGGATAGGATAGAGGATAGGATAGAGAATGGGAAAGGATAGAGGTTAGGATAGAGGATAGGGTAGACGATAGAATAGAGGATAGGATAGGGGAATGGATAGAATAGTTGATACGATAGGTTAGAGAACAGGATAGGATAGTGGATAATATAGGATTGAGGATAGGATAGGGGATTGGATAGGATAGAAGATAGGAGACGATAGAGGATAGGATAGGATAGAGGATAGGATAGAGAATAGAACAGGATAGAGGATAGGATAGGATAGAGGATAGGATAGGAATGAGGATAGGATAGGATAGAGAATAGGATAGAGAATAGAACAGGATAGAGGATAGGATAGGATAGAGGATAGGATACGATAGAGGATAGGATAGGATAGAGGATAGGATAGGGGATAGGATAGGATAGAGGATAGGATAGAGGATAGGATAGAGGATTGGATAGGATAGGGGATATTATAGGATTGAGGATAGGACAGGATAGCGGATAGGATAGGATATAGGATTGGATAGGATAGAGGATAGGATAGGATAGAGGATACGAAATTATAGAGGATAGGATAGGATAGAGGATAGGATAGGATAGAGGATACGAAATTATAGAGGATAGGATAGGATAGAGGATAGGATAGGATAGAGGATAGGATAGGATGGAGGATAGGATAGGATAGAGAATAGGATACGATAGTGGATAGGATAGAGGATGGGATATAATAGAGGATAGGATAGGATAGAGGATAGGATTGGATAGAGGATAGGATAGGATAGAGGATAGGATAATATAGAGGATAGGATAGGATACAGGATAGGATAGGATACAGGATAGGATAGGATAGAGGATTGGAGTGTATAGAGGATAGGATATAGGATTGTATAGGATAGAGGATATTATACGATAGTGGATAGGACAGAGGGTAGGATAGGATAGAGGATAGGATAGAGAATGGGAAAGGATAGAGGATAGGATAGGATAGAGGATACGAAATTATAGAGGATAGGATAGGATAGAGGATAGGATAGGATAGAGGATACGAAATTATAGAGGATAGGATAGGATAGAGGATAGGATAGGATAGAGGATAGGATAGGATGGAGGATAGGATAGGATAGAGAATAGGATACGATAGTGGATAGGATAGAGGATGGGATATAATAGAGGATAGGATAGGATAGAGGATAGGATAGAGGATAGGATAGAGGATTGGATAGGATAGGGGATATTATAGGATATAGGATAGGACAGGATTGCGGATAGGATAGAATATAGGATTGGATAGGATAGAGGATAGGAGAGGATAGAGGATACGAAAATATAGAGGATAGGATATGATCGGATAGAGCATAGGATAGGGGATTGGATAGGATAGAGGATAGGATAGGATAGCGGATAGGATAGGGTAGAGTATAGAATAGGATAGAGGATAGGATAGGATATAGGATTGGATAGGATAGAGGATAGGATAGGATAGAGGATACGAAATTATAGAGGATAGGATAGGATAGAGGATAGGATAGGATAGAGGATACGAAATTATAGAGGATAGGATAGGATAGAGGATAGGATAGGATACAGGATAGGATAGGATAGAGGATAGGATAGGATAGAGGATAGGATAGGATGGAGGATAGGATAGGATAGAGAATAGGATACGATAGTGGATAGGATAGAGGATGGGATATAATAGAGGATAGGATAGGATAGAGGATAGGATAGAGGATAGGATAGAGGATAGGATAGGATAGAGGATAGGATAGGATAGAGGATACGAAATTATAGAGGATAGGATAGGATAGAGGATAGGATAGGATAGAGGATACGAAATTATAGAGGATAGGATATTATAGAGGACAGGATAGGATAGAGGATAGGATAGGATAGAGGATAGGATAGGATAGAGGATAGGATAGGATGCGGGATAGGATAGGATAGAGAATAGGATACGATAGTGGATAGGATAGAGGATGGGATATAATAGAGGATAGGATAGGATAGAGGATAGGATAGAGGATAGGATAGGATAGAGGATAGGATAGGATAGAGGATAGGATAGGATAGAGGATAGGATAGGATAGAGGATTGGATTTTATAGAGGATGGGATATAGGATTGGATAGGATAGAGAATAGAATACGATAGTGGATAGGATAGAGGATGGGATATAATAGAGGATAGGAAAGGATAGAATATAAGATAGAGGATAGGATAGAGGATTGGATAGGATAGGGGATATTATAGGATATAGGATAGGACAGGATTGCGGATAGGATAGGATAAGGGATTGGATAGGATAGAGGATAGGATAGGATAGGATAGAGGATACGAAATTATAGAGGATAGGATATGTTCGGATAGAGCATAGGATAGGGGATTGGATAGGATAGAGGATAGGATAGGATAGCGGATAGGATAGGGTAGAGTATAGAATAGGATAGAGGATAGGATAGGATAGAGGATAGGATAGGAATGAGGATAGGATAGGATAGAGGATAGGATAAGATAGAGGATAGGATAGGGGTTTGGATAGGATAGAGGATAGGAGACGATAGAGGATATGATAGGGGATTGTATAGGATAGAGGACTGGAGACGATAGAGGATAGGATGGGATAGAGGATAGGATAGGATAGAGCATAGGATTGGATAGAGGATAGGATAGGATAGAGGATAGGATATCATAGAGGATAGGATAGGATAGAGGATTGGAGTGTATAGAGGATAGGATATAGGATTGTATAGGATAGACGATATTATACGATAGTGGATAGGACAGAGGATAGGATACAGAATGGGAAAGGATAGAGATTAGGATAGGATAGAAGATAGGATAGAGGATAGAATAGAGGATAGGATAGGGGAATGGATAGGATAGTTGATACGATAGGTTAGAGAACAGGATAGGATAGTGGATAATATAGGATAGAGGATAGGATAGGGGATTGGATAGGATAGAAGATAGGAGACGATAGAGGATAGGATAGGATAGAGGATAGGATAGAGGATAGGATAGAGGATAGGATAGAGGATAGGATAGAGGATTGGATAGGATAGGGGATATTATAGGATTGAGGATAGGACAGGATAGCGGATAGGATAGGATATAGGATTGGATAGGATAGAGGATAGGATAGGATAGGGGATACGAAATTATAGAGGATAGGATAGGATAGAGGATAGGATAGGATAGAGGATACGAAATTATAGAGGATAGGATAGGATAGAGGATAGGATAGGATAGAGGATAGGATAGGATAGAGGATAGGATAGGATGGAGGATAGGATAGGATAGAGAATAGGATACGATAGTGGATAGGATAGAGGATGGGATATAATAGAGGATAGGATAGGATAGAGGATAGGATAGAGGATAGGATAGAGGATAGGATAGGATAGAGGATAGGATAGGATAGAGGATACGAAATTATAGAGGATAGGATAGGATAGAGGATAGGATAGGATAGAGGATACGAAATTATAGAGGATAGGATATTATAGAGGACAGGATAGGATAGAGGATAGGATAGGATAGAGGATAGGATAGGATAGAGGATAGGATAGGATGCGGGATAGGATAGGATAGAGAATAGGATACGATAGTGGATAGGATAGAGGATGGGATATAATAGAGGATAGGATAGGATAGACTATAGGATAGAGGATAGGATAGAGGATTGGATAGGATAGGGGATATTATAGGATATAGGATAGGACAAGATTGCGGATAGGATCGGATAAGGGATTGGATAGGATAGAGGATAGGATAGGATAGAGGATACGAAATTATAGAGGATAGGATATGTTCGGATAGAGCATAGGATAGGGGATTGGATAGGATAGAGGATAGGATAGGATAGCGGATAGGATAGGGTAGAATATAGAATAGGATAGAGGATAGGATAGGATAGAGGATAGGATAGGAATGAGGATAGGATAGGATAGAGGATAGGATAATATAGAGGATAGGATAGGGGTTTGGATAGGATAGAGGATAGGATAGGATAGAGGATAGGATAGGATAGAGGATAGGATAGGATAGAGGATAGGATAGAGGATAGGATAGAGGATAGGATAGGATAGAGAATAGGATACGATAGTGGATAGGATAGAGGATGGGATATAATAGAGGATAGGATAGGATAGAGGATAGGATAGAGGATAGGATAGAGGATAGGATAGGATAGAGGATAGGATAGGATAGAGGATAGGATAGGATAGAGGATAGGATAGGATAGAGGATTGGATTTTATAGAGGATGGGATATAGGATTGGATAGGATAGAGAATAGAATACGATAGTGGATAGGATAGAGGATGGGATATAATAGAGGATAGGAAAGGATAGAATATAAGATAGAGGATAGGATAGAGGATTGGATAGGATAGGGGATATTATAGGATATAGGATAGGACAGGATTGCGGATAGGATAGGATAAGGGATTGGATAGGATAGAGGATAGGATAGGATAGAGGATACGAAATTATAGAGGATAGGATATGTTCGGATAGAGCATAGGATAGGGGATTGGATAGGATAGAGGATAGGATAGGATAGCGGATAGGATAGGGTAGAGTATAGAATAGGATAGAGGATAGGATAGGATAGAGGATAGGATAGGAATGAGGATAGGATAGGATAGAGGATAGGATAAGATAGAGGATAGGATAGGGGTTTGGATAGGATAGAGGATAGGAGACGATAGAGGATATGATAGGGGATTGTATAGGATAGAGGACTGGAGACGATAGAGGATAGGATGGGATAGAGGATAGGATAGGATAGAGCATAGGGTTGGATAGAGGATAGGATAGGATAGAGGATAGGATATCATAGAGGATAGGATAGGATAGAGGATTGGAGTGTATAGAGGATAGGATATAGGATTGTATAGGATAGACGATA
This sequence comes from Halictus rubicundus, assembly GCF_050948215.1. Lineage (NCBI taxonomy): Eukaryota > Metazoa > Arthropoda > Insecta > Hymenoptera > Halictidae > Halictus > Halictus rubicundus. Next base: position 26,591 of record NW_027488715.1, on the reverse strand, counting down.
TTATACGATAGTGGATAGGACAGAGGATAGGATACAGAATGGGAAAGGATAGAGATTAGGATAGGATAGAAGATAGGATAGAGGATAGAATAGAGGATAGGATAGGGGAATGGATAGGATAGTTGATACGATAGGTTAGAGAACAGGATAGGATAGTGGATAATATAGGATAGAGGATAGGATAGGGGATTGGATAGGATAGAAGATAGGAGACGATAGAGGATAGGATAGGGTAGAGGATAGGATAGAGGATAGGATAGAGGATTGGATAGGATAGGGGATATTATAGGATTGAGGATAGGACAGGATAGCGGATAGGATAGGATATAGGATTGGATAGGATAGAGGATAGGATAGGATAGGGGATACGAAATTATAGAGGATAGGATAGGATAGAGGATAGGATAGGATAGAGGATACGAAATTATAGAGGATAGGATAGGATAGAGGATAGGATAGGATAGAGGATAGGATAGGATAGAGGATAGGATAGGATGGAGGATAGGATAGGATAGAGAATAGGATACGATAGTGGATAGGATAGAGGATGGGATATAATAGAGGATAGGATAGGATAGAGGATAGGATAGAGGATAGGATAGAGGATTGGATAGGATAGGGGATATTATAGGATATAGGATAGGACAGGATTGCGGATAGGATAGGATATAGGATTGGATAGGATAGAGGATAGGAGAGGATAGAGGATACGAAAATATAGAGGATAGGATATGATCGGATAGAGCATAGGATAGGGGATTGGATAGGATAGAGGATAGGATAGGATAGCGGATAGGATAGGGTAGAGTATAGAATAGGATAGAGGATAGGATAGGATATAGGATTGGATAGGATAGAGGATAGGATAGGATAGAGGATACGAAATTATAGAGGATAGGATAGGATAGAGGATAGGATAGGATAGCGGATAGGATAGGGTAGAGTATAGAATAGGATAGAGGATAGGATAGGATAGAGGATAGGATAGGAATGAGGATAGGATAGGATAGAGGATAGGATAAGATAGAGGATAGGATAGGGGATTGGATAGGATAGAGGATAGGAGACGATAGAGGATATGATAGGGGATTGTATAGGATAGAGGACTGGAGACGATAGAGGATAGGATGGGATAGAGGATAGGATAGGATAGAGGATAGGATTGGATAGAGGATAGGATAGGATAGAGGATAGGATAGGATAGAGGATAGGATAGGATACAGGATAGGATAGGATACAGGATAGGATAGGATAGAGGATAGGATAGGATAGAGGATAGGATAGGATAGAGGATTGGAGTGTATAGAGGATAGGATATAGGATTGTATAGGATAGAGGATATTATACGATAGTGGATAGGACAGAGGATAGGATAGGATAGAGGATAGGATAGAGAATGGGAAAGGATAGAGGATAGGATAGGATAGAGGATAGGATAGAGAATAGAACAGGATAGAGGATAGGATAGGATAGATGATATTATAGGATAGAGGATAGGATAGGACGGAGGATAGGATAGGATGGAGGATAGGATAGGGGATTGGATAGGATAGAGGATAGGATAGGGGATTGGATAGGATAGAGGATAGGATACGATAGAGGATAGGATAGGATAGCGGATAGGATAGAGGATAGGAAAGAGGATGGGATAGGGGATTGGATAGGATAGTTGATACGATAGGATAGAGAATAGGATAGGATGGATGATATTATAGGATAGAGCACAGGATATGATAGAGGATTCGATATTATAGACGAGAGGATCGAATAGAGGAAAGGATAGGGGATTGGATAGGATAGAGGATAGGATAGGATGGAGGATAAGATAGGATAGAGAAGAGGATACGATAGAGTATAGGACATAGGATTGGATAGGATAGAGGATAGGATAGGATAGAGGATAGGATAGGATAGAGGATAGGATAGGATAGAGGATAGGATAGGATAGAGGATAGGATAGGATAGAGGATTGGATTTTATAGAGGATGGGATATAGGATTGGATAGGATAGAGAATAGAATACGATAGTGGATAGGATAGAGGATGGGATATAATAGAGGATAGGATAGGATAGAGGATAGGATAGAGGATAGGATAGAGGATTGGATAGGATAGGGGATATTATAGGATATAGGATAGGACAGGATTGCGGATAGGATAGGATAGAGGATACGAAATTATAGAGGATAGGATAGGATAGAGGATAGGATAGGATAGAGGATAGGATAGGATGGAGGATAGGATAGGATAGAGAATAGGATACGATAGTGGATAGGATAGAGGATGGGATATAATAGAGGATAGGATAGGATAGAGGATAGGATACGATAGAGGATAGGATAGGATAGAGGATAGGATAGAGGATAGGAAAGAGGATTGGATAGGATAGGGGATATTATAGGATAGAGGATAGGACAGGATAGCGGATAGGATAGGATATAGGATTGGATAGGATAGAGGATAGGATAGGATAGAGGATACGAAAATATAGAGGATAGGATATGATCGGATAGAGCATAGGATAGGGGATTGGATAGGATAGAGGATAGGATAGGATAGCGGATAGGATAGGGTAGAGTATAGAATAGGATAGAGGATAGGATAGGATATAGGATTGGATAGGATAGAGGATAGGATAGGATAGAGGATACGAAATTATAGAGGATAGGATAGGATAGAGGATAGGATAGGATAGCGGATAGGATACGGTAGAGTATAGAATAGGATAGAGGATAGGATAGGATAGAGGATGGGATAGGAATGAGGATAGGATAGGATAGAGGATAGGATAAGATAGAGGATAGGATAGGGTATTGGATAGGATAGAGGATAGGAGACGATAGAGGATATGATAGGGGATTGTATAGGATAGAGGACTGGAGACGATAGAGGATAGGATGGGATAGAGGATAGGATAGGATAGAGGATAGGATTGGATAGAGGATAGGATAGGATAGAGGATAGGATAGGATAGAGGATAGGATAGGATACAGGATAGGATAGGATACAGGATAGGATAGGATAGAGGATAGGATAGGATAGAGGATAGGATAGGATAGAGGATTGGAGTGTATAGAGGATAGGATATAGGATTGTATAGGATAGAGGATATTATACGATAGTGGATAGGACAGAGGATAGGATAGGATAGAGGATAGGATAGAGAATGGGAAAGGATAGAGGATAGGATAGGATAGAGGATAGGATAGAGAATAGAACAGGATAGAGGATAGGATAGGATAGATGATATTATAGGATAGAGGATAGGATAGGACAGAGGATAGGATAGGATGGAGGATAGGATAGGGGATCGGATAGGATAGAGGATAGGATAGGGGATTGGATAGGATAGAGGATAGGATACGATAGAGGATAGGATAGGATAGTGGATAGGATAGAGGATAGGAAAGAGGATAGGATAGGGGATTGGATAGGATAGTTGATACGATAGGATAGAGAATAGGATAGGATGGATGATATTATAGGATAGAGCACAGGATATGACAGAGGATTCGATATTATAGACGAGAGGATCGAATAGAGGAAAGGATAGGGGATTGGATAGGATAGAGGATAGGATAGGATGGAGGATAGGATAGGATAGAGAATAGGATACGATAGAGTATAGGACATAGGATTGGATAGGATAGAGGATAGGATAGGATAGAGGATAGGATAGGATAGAGGATAGGATAGGATAGAGGATAGGATAGGATAGAGGATAGGATAGGATAGAGGATAGGATAGGATAGAGGATTGGATTTTATAGAGGATGGGATATAGGATTGGATAGGATAGAGAATAGAATACGATAGTGGATAGGATAGAGGATGGGATATAATAGAGGATAGGATAGGATAGTTGATACGATAGGATAGAGAATAGGATAGGATGGATGATATTATAGGATAGAGCACAGGATAGGACAGAGGATTCGATATTATAGAGGAGAGGATCGAATAGAGGAAAGGATAGGGGATTGGATAGGATAGAGGATAGGATAGGATAGAGGATAGGATAGAGGATAGGATAGAGGATTGGATAGGATAGGGGATATTATAGGATAGAGGATAGGACAGGATAGCGGATAGGATAGGATATAGGATTGGATAGGATAGAGGATAGGATAGGATAGAGGATAGGATTGGATAGAGGATAGGATAGGATAGAGGATAGGATAGGATAGAGGATAGGATAGGATACAGGATAGGATAGGATACAGGATAGGATAGGATACAGGATAGGATAGGATAGAGGATAGGATAGGATAGAGGATTGGAGTGTATAGAGGATAGGATATAGGATTGTATAGGATAGAGGATATTATACGATAGTGGATAGGACAGAGGATAGGATAGGATAGAGGATAGGATAGAGAATGGGAAAGGATAGAGGATAGGATAGGATAGAGGATAGGATAGAGAATAGAACAGGATAGAGGATAGGATAGGATAGATGATATTATAGGATAGAGGATAGGATAGGACAGAGGATAGGATAGGATGGAGGATAGGATAGGGGATTGGATAGGATACAGGATAGGATAGGGGATTCGATAGGATAGAGGATAGGATACGATAGAGGATAGGATAGGATAGTGGATTGGATAGAGGATAGGAAAGAGGATAGGATAGGGGATTGGATAGGATAGTTGATACGATAGGATAGAGAATAGGATAGGATGGATGATATTATAGGATAGAGCACAGGATAGGATAGAGGATTCGATATTATAGAGGAGAGGATCGAATAGAGGAAAGGATAGGGGATTGGATAGGATAGAGGATAGGATAGGATGGAGGATAGGATAGGATAGAGAATAGGATACGATAGAGTATAGGACATAGGATTGGATAGGATAGAGGATAGGATAGGATAGAGGATAGGATAGGATAGAGGACTGGATTTTATAGAGGATGGGATATAGGATTGGATAGGATAGAGAATAGAATACGATAGTGGATAGGATAGAGGATGGGATATAATAGAGGATAGGATAGGATAGAGGATAGGATAGAGGATAGGATAGAGGATAGGATAGGATGGAGGATAGGATAGGATAGAGGATAGGATATTATTGAGGATAGCATAGGATAGAGGATAGGATAGGACAGAGGATAGGATAGGATAGGGGATTGGATAGGATAGAGGATCGGAGACGATAGAGGATAGGATAGGGGATTGGATAGGATAGACGATACGATAGGATAGAGGATTGGATAGGATGGAGGATAGGATAGGATAGAGGATAGGATAGGATAGAGGATAGGATAGGACAGAGGATAGGATACGATAGTATAGAGGATAGGATAGGATAGAGGATAGGATAGGATGGAGGATAGGATAGGATAGAGGATACGAAATTATAGAGGATAGGATAGGATAGAGGATAGGATAGGATAGAGGATATTATAGGATAGAGGATTGGATTTTATAGAGGATGGGATATAGGATTGGATAGGATAGAGAATAGGATACGATAGTGGATAGGATAGAGGATGGGATATAATAGAGGATAGGATAGGATAGAGGATAGGACAGAGGATAGGATAGATGATTGGATAGGATAGGGGATATTATAGGATATAGGATAGGACAGGATTGCGGATAGGATAGGATATAGGATTGGATAGGATAGAGGATAGGATAGGATAGAGGATACGAAATTATAGAGGATAGGATATGATCGGATAGAGCATAGGATAGGGGATTGGATAGGATACAGGATAGGATAGGATAGGATACAGGATAGGATAGGATACAGGATAGGATAGGATACAGGATAGGATAGGATAGAGGATAGGATAGGATAGAGGATTGGAGTGTATAGAGGATAGGATATAGGATTGTATAGGATAGAGGATATTATACGATAGTGGATAGGACAGAGGATAGGATAGGATAGAGGATAGGATAGAGAATGGGAAAGGATAGAGGATAGGATAGGATAGAGGATAGGATAGAGAATAGAACAGGATAGAGGATAGGATAGGATAGATGATATTATAGGATAGAGGATAGGATAGCAATGAGGATAGGATAGGATAGGGGATAGGAGACGATAGAGGATAGGATAGGGGATTGGATAGGAAAGAGGATATGATAGGGGATTGTATAGGATAGAGGACAGGAGACGATAGAGGATAGGATAGGATAGAGGATAGGATAGAGAATAGAACAGGATAGAGGATAGGATAGGATAGATGATATTATAGGATAGAGGATAGGATAGGATAGAGGATTGGAGTGTATAGAGGTTAGGATATAGAATTGGATAGGATAGAGAATAGGATAGGATAGTGGATCATATAGGATAGAGGATAGGATAGGGGATTGGATAGGATAGAAGATAGGAGACGATAGAGGATAGGATAGGATAGAGGATAGGATAGAGAATAGAACAGGATAGAGGATAGGATAGGATAGATAATATTATAGGATAGAGGATAGGATAGGGCAGAGGATAGGATAGGATGGAGGATAGGATAGGGCATTGGATAGGATAGAGGATAGGAGACGATAGAGGATATGATAGGGGATTGTATAGGATAGAGGACAGGAGACGATAGAGGATAGGATAGGATAGAGGATAGGATAGAGAATAGAACAGGATAGAGGATAGGATAGGATAGATGATATTATAGGATAGAGGATAGGAAGGGGTAGAGGATTGGAGTGTATAGAGGTTAGGATATAGAATTGGATAGGATAGAGAATAGGATAGGATAGTGGATAATATAGGATAGAGGATAGGATAGGGGATTGGATAGGATAGAAGATAGGAGACGATAGAGGATAGGATAGGATAGAGGATAGGATAGAGAATAGAACAGGATAGAGGATAGGATAGGATAGATAATATTATAGGATAGAGGATAGGATAGGGCAGAGGATAGGATAGGATGGAGGATAGGATAGGGCATTGGATAGGATAGAGGATAGGAGACGATAGAGGATATGATAGGGGATTGTATAGGATAGAGGACAGGAGACGATAGAGGATAGGATAGGATAGAGGATAGGATAGGATAGGATAGAGGTTAGGATAGGATAGAGGATAGGATAGAGGATAGGATAGGAATGAGGATAGGATAGGATAGAGGATAGGAGACGATAGAGGATAGGATAGGGGATTGGATAGGATAGAGGATAGGGGACGATAGAGGATATGATAGGAGATTGTATAGGATAGAGGACAGGAGACGATAGAGGATAGGATAGGATAGAGGATAGGATAGGATAGGATAGAGGATAGGATAGGATAGGATAGAGGATAGGATAGGATAGAGGATAGGATAGGATAGCGGATAGGATAGGGTAGAGTATAGAATAGGATAGAGGATAGGATAGGATAGAGGATAGGATAGGAATGAGGATAGAATAGGATAGAGGATAGGATAAGATAGAGGATCGGATAGGATCAGATAGAATATAGAATAGGATAGAGGATAGGATAGGATAGAGGATAGGATAGGATAGAGGTTAGGATAGGATAGAGGATAGGATTGGGTAGAGGATAGGATAGGATAGAGGATAGGATAGGATAGAGGATAGGATAGGATAGAGGATAGGATAGGATAGAGGATAGGATATTATAGAGGATAGGGTAGGATAGAGGATAGGATAGGATAGAGGATAGGATAGGATAGACGATAGGATAGGATGGAGGATAGGATAGGATAGAGAATAGGATACGCTAGTGGATAGGATAGAGGATGGGATATAATAGAGGATAGGATAGGATAGAGGATAGGATAGAGGATAGGATAGAGGATTGGATAGGATAGGGGATATTATAGGATAGAGGATAGGACAGGATAGCGGATAGGATAGGATATAGGATTGGATAGGATAGAGGATAGGATATGACAGAGGATAGGATAGGATGGAGGATAGGATAGGGGATTGGATAGGATAGAGGATAGGAGACGATAGAGGATAGGACAAGGGATTGGATAGGATAGAGGATAGGATACGATAGAGGATAGGATAGGATAGAGGATAGGATAGGATGGAGGATAGGATAGGATAGAGAATAGGATACGATAGTGGATACGATAGAGGATGGGATATAATAGAGGATAGGATAGGATAGAGGATAGGATAGAGGTTAGGATAGAGGATTGGATAGGATAGGGGATATTATAGGATATAGGATAGGACAGGATTGCGGATAGGATAGGATATGGGATTGGATAGGATAGAGGATAGGATAGGATAGAGGATACGAAATTATAGAGGATAGGATATGATCGGATAGAGCATAGGATAGGGGATGGATAGGATAGAGCATAGCATAGGATAGCGGATAGGATAGGGTAGAGTATCGAATAGGATAGAGGATATCATAGGATAGAGGATAGGATAGGAATGAGGATAGGATAGGATAGAGGATAGGATAAGATAGAGGATAGGATAGGGGATTGGATAGGATAGAGGATAGGATACGATAGAGGATAGGATAGGATAGACGATAGGATAGAGGATAGGAAAGAGGATACGATAGGGGATTAGATAGGATAGTTGATACGATAGGATAGAGAATAGGATAGGATGGATGATATTATAGGATAGAGCACCGGATAGGATAGAGGATTCGATATTATAGAGGAGAGGATCGAATAGAGGAAAGGAAAGGTGATTGGATAGGATAGAGGATAGGATAGGATAGAGGATAGGATAGAGGATAGGATAGAGGATTGGATAGGATAGGGGATATTATAGGATAGAGGATAGGACAGGATAGCGGATAGGATAGGATATAGGTTTGGATAGGATAGGGGATAGGATAGGATAGAGGATACGAAATTATAGAGGATAGGATAGGATAGAGGATAGGATAGGATAGAGGATAGGATAGGATGGAGGATAGGATAGGATAGAGAATAGGATACGATAGTGGATAGGATAGAGGATGGGATATAATAGAGGATAGGATAGGATAGAGGATAGGATAGAGGATAGGATAGAGGATTGGATAGGATAGGGGATATTATAGGATATAGGATAGGACAGGATTGCGGATAGGATAGGATATGGGATTGGATAGGATAGAGGATAGGATAGGATAGAGGATACGAAATTATAGAGGATAGGATATGATCGGATAGAGCATAGGATAGGGGATGGATAGGATAGAGCATAGCATAGGATAGCGGATAGGATAGGGTAGAGTATCGAATAGGATAGAGGATATCATAGGATAGAGGATAGGATAGGAATGAGGATAGGATAGGATAGAGGATAGGATAAGATAGAGGATAGGATAGGGGATTAGATAGGATAGTTGATACGATAGGATAGAGAATAGGATAGGATGGATGATATTATAGGATAGAGCACCGGATAGGATAGAGGATTCGATATTATAGAAGAGAGGATCGAATAGAGGAAAGGAAAGGGGATTGGATAGGATAGAGGATAGGATAGGATAGAGGATAGGATAGAGGATAGGATAGAGGATTGGATAGGATAGGGGATATTATAGGATAGAGGATAGGACAGGATAGCGGATAGGATAGGATATAGGATTGGATAGGATAGGGGATAGGATAGGATAGAGGATACGAACTTATAGAGGATAGGATAGGATAGAGGATAGGATAGGATAGAGGATAGGATAGGATGGAGGATAGGATAGGATAGAGAATAGGATACGATAGTGGATAGGATAGAGGATGGGATATAATAGAGGATAGGATAGGATAGAGGATAGGATAGAGGATAGGATAGAGGATTGGATAGGATGGGGGATATTATAGGATAGAGGATAGGACAGGATAGCGGATAGGATAGGATATAGGATTGGATAGGATAGAGGATAGGATATGACAGAGGATAGGATAGGATGGAGGATAGGATAGGGGATTGGATAGGATAGAGGATAGGAGACGATAGAGGATAGGACAAGGGATTGGATAGGATAGAGGATAGGATACGATAGAGGATAGGATAGGATAGAGGATAGGATAGGATGGAGGATAGGATAGGATAGAGAATAGGATACGATAGTGAATACGATAGAGGATGGGATATAATAGAGGATAGGATAGGATAGAGGATAGGATAGAGGTTAGGATAGAGGATTGGATAGGATAGGGGATATTATAGGATATAGGATAGGACAGGATTGCGGATAGGATAGGATATGGGATTGGATAGGATAGAGGATAGGATAGGATAGAGGATACGAAATTATAGAGGATAGGATATGATCGGATAGAGCATAGGATAGGGGATGGATAGGATAGAGCATAGCATAGGATAGCGGATAGGATAGGGTAGAGTATCGAATAGGATAGAGGATATCATAGGATAGAGGATAGGATAGGAATGAGGATAGGATAGGATAGAGGATAGGATAAGATAGAGGATAGGATAGGGGATTCGATAGGATAGAGGATAGGATACGATAGAGGATAGGATAGGATAGACGATAGGATAGAGGATAGGAAAGAGGATAGGATAGGGGATTAGATAGGATAGTTGATACGATAGGATAGAGAATAGGATAGGATGGATGATATTATAGGATAGAGCACCGGATAGGATAGAGGATTCGATATTATAGAGGAGAGGATCGAATAGAGGAAAGGAAAGGTGATTGGATAGGATAGAGGATAGGATAGGATAGAGGATAGGATAGAGGATAGGATAGAGGATTGGATAGGATAGGGGATATTATAGGATAGAGGATAGGACAGGATAGCGGATAGGATAGGATATAGGATTGGATAGGATAGGGGATAGGATAGGATAGAGGATACGAAATTATAGAGGATAGGATAGGATAGAGGATAGGATAGGATAGAGGATAGGATAGGATGGAGGATAGGATAGGATAGAGAATAGGATACGATAGTGGATAGGATAGAGGATGGGATATAATAGAGGATAGGATAGGATAGAGGATAGGATAGAGGATAGGATAGAGGATTGGATAGGATAGGGGATATTATAGGATATAGGATAGGACAGGATTGCGGATAGGATAGGATATGGGATTGGATAGGATAGAGGATAGGATAGGATAGAGGATACGAAATTATAGAGGATAGGATATGATCGGATAGAGCATAGGATAGGGGATGGATAGGATAGAGGATAGCATAGGATAGCGGATAGGATAGGGTAGAGTATCGAATAGGATAGAGGATAGGATAGGATAGAGGATAGGATAGGAATGCAGATAGGATAGGAGAGAGGATAGGATAAGATAGAGGATAGGATAGGGGATTGGATAGGATAGAGGATAGGAGACGATAGAGGATATGATAGGGGATTGTATAGGATAGAGGACTGGAGACGATAGAGGATAGGATGGGATAGAGGATAGGATAGAAAAGAGGATAGGATAGGATAGAGGATAGGATAGGATACAGGATAGGATAGAGGATTGGATAGGATAGGGGATATTATAGGATAGAGGATACGACAGGATAGCGGATAGGATAGGATATAGGATTGGATAGGATAGAGGATAGGATATGACAGAGGATAGGATAGGATGGAGGATAGGATAGGGGATTGGATAGGATAGAGGATAGGAGACGATAGAGGATAGGACAAGGGATTGGATAGGATAGAGGATAGGATACGATAGAGGATAGGATAGGATAGACGTTAGGATAGGATGGAGGATAGGATAGGATAGAGAATAGGATAGGATAGTGGATACGATAGAGGATGGGATATAATAGAGGATAGGATAGGATAGAGGATAGGATAGAGGATAGGATAGAGGATTGGATAGGATAGGGGATATTATAGGATATAGGATAGGACAGGATTGCGGATAGGATAGGATATGGGATTGGATAGGATAGAGGATAGGATAGGATAGAGGATACGAAATTATAGAGGATAGGATATGATCGGATAGAGCATAGGATAGGGGATGGATAGGATAGAGCATAGCATAGGATAGCGGATAGGATAGGGTAGAGTATCGAATAGGATAGAGGATATCATAGGATAGAGGATAGGATAGGAATGAGGATAGGATAGGATAGAGGATAGGATAAGATAGAGGATAGGATAGGGGATTGGATAGGATAGAGGATAGGATACGATAGAGGATAGGATAGGATAGACGATAGGATAGAGGATAGGAAAGAGGATAGGATAGGGGATTAGATAGGATAGTTGATACGATAGGATAGAGAATAGGATAGGATGGATGATATTATAGGATAGAGCACCGGATAGGATAGAGGATTCGATATTATAGAAGAGAGGATCGAATAGAGGAAAGGAAAGGGGATTGGATAGGATAGAGGATAGGATAGGATAGAGGATAGGATAGAGGATAGGATAGAGGATTGGATAGGATAGGGGATATTATAGGATAGAGGATAGGACAGGATAGCGGATAGGATAGGATATAGGATTGGATAGGATAGGGGATAGGATAGGATAGAGGATACGAACTTATAGAGGATAGGATAGGATAGAGGATAGGATAGGATAGAGGATAGGATAGGATGGAGGATAGGATAGGATAGAGAATAGGATACGATAGTGGATAGGATAGAGGATGGGATATAATAGAGGATAGGATAGGATAGAGGATAGGATAGAGGATAGGATAGGATAGAGGATAGGATAGAGGATAGGATAGAGGATTGGATAGGATGGGGGATATTATAGGATAGAGGATAGGACAGGATAGCGGATAGGATAGGATATAGGATTGGATAGGATAGAGGATAGGATATGACAGAGGATAGGATAGGATGGAGGATAGGATAGGGGATTGGATAGGATAGAGGATAGGAGACGATAGAGGATAGGACAAGGGATTGGATAGGATAGAGGATAGGATACGATAGAGGATAGGATAGGATAGAGGATAGGATAGGATGGAGGATAGGATAGGATAGAGAATAGGATACGATAGTGGATACGATAGAGGATGGGATATAATAGAGGATAGGATAGGATAGAGGATAGGATAGAGGTTAGGATAGAGGATTGGATAGGATAGGGGATATTATAGGATATAGGATAGGACAGGATTGCGGATAGGATAGGATATGGGATTGGATAGGATAGAGGATAGGATAGGATAGAGGATACGAAATTATAGAGGATAGGATATGATCGGATAGAGCATAGGATAGGGGATGGATAGGATAGAGCATAGCATAGGATAGCGGATAGGATAGGGTAGAGTATCGAATAGGATAGAGGATATCATAGGATAGAGGATAGGATAGGAATGAGGATAGGATAGGATAGAGGATAGGATAAGATAGAGGATAGGATAGGGGATTGGATAGGATAGAGGATAGGATACGATAGAGGATAGGATAGGATAGACGATAGGATAGAGGATAGGAAAGAGGATAGGATAGGGGATTAGATAGGATAGTTGATACGATAGGATAGAGAATAGGATAGGATGGATGATATTATAGGATAGAGCACCGGATAGGATAGAGGATTCGATATTATAGAGGAGAGGATCGAATAGAGGAAAGGAAAGGTGATTGGATAGGATAGAGGATAGGATAGGATAGAGGATAGGATAGAGGATAGGATAGAGGATTGGATAGGATAGGGGATATTATAGGATAGAGGATAGGACAGGATAGCGGATAGGATAGGATATAGGATTGGATAGGATAGGGGATAGGATAGGATAGAGGATACGAAATTATAGAGGATAGGATAGGATAGAGGATAGGATAGGATAGAGGATAGGATAGGATGGAGGATAGGATAGGATAGAGAATAGGATACGATAGTGGATAGGATAGAGGATGGGATATAATAGAGGATAGGATAGGATAGAGGATAGGATAGAGGATAGGATAGAGGATTGGATAGGATAGGGGATATTATAGGATATAGGATAGGACAGGATTGCGGATAGGATAGGATATGGGATTGGATAGGATAGAGGATAGGATAGGATAGAGGATACGAAATTATAGAGGATAGGATATGATCGGATAGAGCATAGGATAGGGGATGGATAGGATAGAGCATAGCATAGGATAGCGGATAGGATAGGGTAGAGTATCGAATAGGATAGAGGATATCATAGGATAGAGGATAGGATAGGAATGAGGATAGGATAGGATAGAGGATAGGATAAGATAGAGGATAGGATAGGGGATTGGATAGGATAGAGGATAGGATACGATAGAGGATAGGATATGATAGACGATAGGATAGAGGATAGGAAAGAGGATAGGATAGGGGATTAGATAGGATAGTTGATACGATAGGATAGAGAATAGGATAGGATGGATGATATTATAGGATAGAGCACCGGATAGGATAGAGGATTCGATATTATAGAGGAGAGGATCGAATAGAGGAAAGGAAAGGGGATTGGATAGGATAGAGGATAGGATAGGATAGAGGATAGGATAGAGGATAGGATATAATAGAGGATAGGATAGGATAGAGGATAGGATAGAGGATAGGATAGAGGATTGGATAGGATAGGGGATATTATAGGATATAGGATAGGACAGGATTGCGGATAGGATAGGATATGGGATTGGATAGGATAGAGGATAGGATAGGATAGAGGATACGAAATTATAGAGGATAGGATATGATCGGATAGAGCATAGGATAGGGGATGGATAGGATAGAGGATAGCATAGGATAGCGGATAGGATAGGGTAGAGTATAGAATAGGATAGAGGATAGGATAGGATATAGGATTGGATAGGATAGAGGATAGGATAGGATAGAGGATACGAAATTATAGAGGATAGGATAGGATAGAGGATAGGATAGGATAGCGGATAGGATAGGGTAGAGTATAGAATAGGATAGAGGATAGGATAGGATAGAGGATGGGATAGGAATGAGGATAGGATAGGATAGAGGATAGGATAAGATAGAGGATAGGATAGGGGATTGGATAGGATAGAGGATAGGAGACGATAGAGGATATGATAGGGGATTGTATAGGATAGAGGACTGGAGACGATAGAGGATAGGATGGGATAGAGGATAGGATAGGATAGAGGATAGGATTGGATAGAGGATAGGATAGGATAGAGGATAGGATAGGATAGAGGATAGGATAGGATACAGGATAGGATAGGATACAGGATAGGATAGGATAGAGGATAGGATAGGATAGAGGATAGGATAGGATAGAGGATTGGAGTGTATAGAGGATAGGATATAGGATTGTATAGGATAGAGGATATTATACGATAGTGGATAGGACAGAGGATAGGATAGGATAGAGGATAGGATAGAGAATGGGAAAGGATAGAGGATAGGATAGGATAGAGGATAGGATAGAGAATAGAACAGGATAGAGGATAGGATAGGATAGATGATATTATAGGATAGAGGATAGGATAGGACAGAGGATAGGATAGGATGGAGGATAGGATAGGGGATTGGATAGGATAGAGGATAGGATAGGGGATTGGATAGGATAGAGGATAGGATACGATAGAGGATAGGATAGAATAGTGGATAGGATAGAGGATAGGAAAGAGGATAGGATAGGGGATTGGATAGGATAGTTGATACGATAGGATAGAGAATAGGATAGGATGGATGATATTATAGGATAGAGCACAGGATAGGACAGAGGATTCGATATTATAGAGGAGAGGATCGAATAGAGGAAAGGATAGGGGATTGGATAGGATAGAGGATAGGATAGGATAGAGGATAGGATAGAGGATAGGATAGAGGATTGGATAGGATAGGGGATATTATAGGATAGAGGATAGTACAGGATAGCGGATAGGATAGGATATAGGATTGGATAGGATAGAGGATAGGATAGGATAGAGGATAGGATAGGATAGAGGATAGGATAGGATAGAGGATAGGAAAGGATAGGGGATATTATAGGATAGAGGATTGGATTTTATAGAGGATGGGATATAGGATTGGATAGGATAGAGAATAGGATACGATAGTGGATAGGATAGAGGATGGGATATAATAGAGGATAGGATAGGATAGAGGATAGGACAGAGGATAGGATAGATGATTGGATAGGATAGGGGATATTATAGGATATAGGATAGGACAGGATTGCGGATAGGATAGGATATAGGATTGGATAGGATAGAGGATAGGATAGGATAGAGGATACGAAATTATAGAGGATAGGATATGATCGGATAGAGCATAGGATAGGGGATTGGATAGGATACAGGATAGGATAGGATAGGATACAGGATAGGATAGGATACAGGATAGGATAGGATACAGGATAGGATAGGATACAGGATAGGATAGGATAGAGGATAGGATAGGATAGAGGATTGGAGTGTATAGAGGATAGGATATAGGATTGTATAGGATAGAGGATATTATACGATAGTGGATAGGACAGAGGATAGGATAGGATAGAGGATAGGATAGAGAATGGGAAAGGATAGAGGATAGGATAGGATAGAGGATAGGATAGAGAATAGAACAGGATAGAGGATAGGATAGGATAGATGATATTATAGGATAGAGGATAGGATAGGACAGAGGATAGGATAGGATGGAGGATAGGATAGGGGATTGGATAGGATACAGGATAGGATAGGGGATTCGATAGGATAGAGGATAGGATACGATAGAGGATAGGATAGGATAGTGGATTGGATAGAGGATAGGAAAGAGGATAGGATAGGGGATTGGATAGGATAGTTGATACGATAGGATAGAGAATAGGATAGGATGGATGATATTATAGGATAGAGCACAGGATAGGATAGAGGATTCGATATTATAGAGGAGAGGATCGAATAGAGGAAAGGATAGGGGATTGGATAGGATAGAGGATAGGATAGGATGGAGGATAGGATAGGATAGAGAATAGGATACGATAGAGTATAGGACATAGGATTGGATAGGATAGAGGATAGGATAGGATAGAGGATAGGATAGGATAGAGGATAGGATAGGATAGAGGACTGGATTTTATAGAGGATGGGATATAGGATTGGATAGGATAGAGAATAGAATACGATAGTGGATAGGATAGAGGATGGGATATAATAGAGGATAGGATAGGATAGAGGATAGGATAGAGGATAGGATAGGATGGAGGATAGGATAGGATAGAGGATAGGATATTATTGAGGATAGGATAGGATAGAGGATAGGATAGGACAGAGGATAGGATAGGATAGGGGATTGGATAGGATAGAGGATACGATAGGATAGAGGATTGGATAGGATGGAGGATAGGATAGGATAGAGGATAGGATAGGATAGAGGATAGGATAGGACAGAGGATAGGATACGATAGTATGGAGGATAGGATAGGATAGAGGATAGGATAGGATGGAGGATAGGATAGGATAGAGGATAGGATAGGATAGAGGATAGGATAGGATAGAGGATAGGATAGGATTGAGGATAGGATAGGATAGAGGATAGGATAGAGGATAGGATAGAGGATAGGATAGGGGATAGGATAGAGGATTGGATAGGGTAGGGGATAGGATAGGATAGAGGATAGGATACGATAGTTGATAGGATAGGATAGCGGATAGGATAGGATATAGGATTGGATAGGGTGGAGAATAGGATAGGATTGGATAGAGGATAGGATACGATAGAGGTTAGGATAGGATAGATGATAGGATAGGATAGAGGATAGGATAGGATAGAGGATTGGAGTGTATAGAGGATAGGATATAGGATTGGATAGGATAGAGAATATTATACGATAGTGGATAGGACCGAGGATAGGATAGGATAGAGGATAGGATAGAGGATTGTATAGAATAGGTGATATTATAGGATAGAGGGTAGGACAGGAAAGCGGATAGCATAGGATATAGGATTGGATAGGATAGAGGATAGGATGGGATGGAGGATAGGATAGAATAGCGGATAGGATAGGGTAGAGTGTAGAATAGGATAGAGGATAGGATAGGATAGAGGATAGGATAGGAATGAGGATAGGATAGAATAGATGATAGGATAGGATAGAGGATAGGATAGGATAGAGGATAGGATAGGATAGAGGATAGGATAGAGGATAGGATAGGATAGAGGATAGGATAGGATTGAGGATATTATACGATAGAGGATAGGAAACGATAGAGGATAGGATAGGATAGAGGATAGGATAGAGAATAGAACAGGATAGAGAATAGGATAGGATAGATGATATTATAGGATAGAGGATAGGTTAGCAATGAGGATAGGATAGGATAGGGGATAGGAGACGATAGAGGATAGGATAGGGGATTGGATAGGAAAGAGGATATGATAGGGGATTGTATAGGATAGAGGACAGGAGACGATAGAGGATAGGATAGGATAGAGGATAGGATAGAGAATAGAACAGGATAGAGGATAGGATAGGATAGATGATATTATAGGATAGAGGATAGGATAGGATAGAGGATTGGAGTGTATAGAGGTTAGGATATAGAATTGGATAGGATAGAGAATAGGATAGGATAGTGGATCATATAGGATAGAGGATAGGATAGGGGATTGGATAGGATAGAAGATAGGAGACGATAGAGGATAGGATAGGATAGAGGATAGGATAGAGAATAGAACAGGATAGAGGATAGGATAGGATAGATAATATTATAGGATAGAGGATAGGATAGGGCAGAGGATAGGATAGGATGGAGGATAGGATAGGGCATTGGATAGGATAGAGGATAGGAGACGATAGAGGATATGATAGGGGATTGTATAGGATAGAGGACAGGAGACGACAGAGGATAGGATAGGATAGAGGATAGGATAGAGAATAGAACAGGATAGAGGATAGGATAGGATAGATGATATTATAGGATAGAGGATAGGATAGGATAGAGGATTGGAGTGTATAGAGGTTAGGATATAGAATTGGATAGGATAGAGAATAGGATAGGATAGTGGATAATATAGGATAGAGGATAGGATAGGGGATTGGATAGGATAGAAGATAGGAGACGATAGAGGATAGGATAGGATAGAGGATAGGATAGAGAATAGAACAGGATAGAGGATAGGACAGGATAGCGGATAGGATAGGATATAGGATTGGATAGGATAGAGGATAGGATATGACAGAGGATAGGATAGGATGGAGGATAGGATAGGGGATTGGATAGGATAGAGGATAGGAGACGATAGAGGATAGGATAAGATAGAGGATAGGATAGGGGATTGGATAGGATAGAGGATAGGATACGATAGAGGATAGGATAGGATAGACGATAGGATAGAGGATAGGAAAGAGGATAGGATAGGGGATTAGATAGGATAGTTGATACGATAGGATAGAGAATAGGATAGGATGGATGATATTATAGGATAGAGCACCGGATAGGATAGAGGATTCGATATTATAGAGGAGAGGATCGAATAGAGGAAAGGAAAGGTGATTGGATAGGATAGAGGATAGGATAGGATAGAGGATAGGATAGAGGATAGGATAGAGGATTGGATAGGATAGGGGATATTATAGGATAGAGGATAGGACAGGATAGCGGATAGGATAGGATATAGGATTGGATAGGATAGGGGATAGGATAGGATAGAGGATACGAAATTATAGAGGATAGGATAGGATAGAGGATAGGATAGGATAGAGGATAGGATAGGATGGAGGATAGGATAGGATAGAGAATAGGATACGATAGTGGATAGGATAGAGGATGGGATATAATAGAGGATAGGATAGGATAGAGGATAGGATAGAGGATAGGATAGAGGATAGGATAGAGGATTGGATAGGATAGGGGATATTATAGGATATAGGATAGGACAGGATTGCGGATAGGATAGGATATGGGATTGGATAGGATAGAGGATAGGATAGGATAGAGGATACGAAATTATAGAGGATAGGATATGATCGGATAGAGCATAGGATAGGGGATGGATAGGATAGAGGATAGCATAGGATAGCGGATAGGATAGGGTAGAGTATCGAATAGGATAGAGGATAGGATAGGATAGAGGATAGGATAGGAATGCAGATAGGATAGGAGAGAGGATAGGATAAGATAGAGGATAGGATAGGGGATTGGATAGGATAGAGGATAGGAGACGATACAGGATATGATAGGGGATTGTATAGGATAGAGGACTGGAGACGATAGAGGATAGGATGGGATAGAGGATAGGATAGAAAAGAGGATAGGATAGGATAGAGGATAGGATAGGATACAGGATAGGATAGAGGATTGGATAGGATAGGGGATATTATAGGATAGAGGATAGGACAGGATAGCGGATAGGATAGGATATAGGATTGGATAGGATAGAGGATAGGATATGACAGAGGATAGGATAGGATGGAGGATAGGATAGGGGATTGGATAGGATAGAGGATATGAGACGATAGAGGATAGGACAAGGGATTGGATAGGATAGAGGATAGGATACGATAGAGGATAGGATAGGATAGAGGATAGGATAGGATGGAGGATAGGATAGGATAGAGAATAGGATACGATAGTGGATACGATAGAGGATGGGATATAATAGAGGATAGGATAGGATAGAGGATAGGATAGAGGATAGGATAGAGGATTGGATAGGATAGGGGATATTATAGGATATAGGATAGGACAGGATTGCGGATAGGATAGGATATGGTATTGGATAGGATAGAGGATAGGATAGGATAGAGGATACGAAATTATAGAGGATAGGATATGATCGGATAGAGCATAGGATAGGGGATGGATAGGATAGAGCATAGCATAGGATAGCGGATAGGATAGGGTAGAGTATCGAATAGGATAGAGGATATCATAGGATAGAGGATAGGATAGGAATGAGGATAGGATAGGATAGAGGATAGGATAAGATAGAGGATAGGATAGGGGATTGGATAGGATAGAGGATAGGATACGATAGAGGATAGGATAGGATAGACGATAGGATAGAGGATAGGAAAGAGGATAGGATAGGGGATTAGATAGGATAGTTGATACGATAGGATAGAGAATAGGATAGGATGGATGATATTATAGGATAGAGCACCGGATAGGATAGAGGATTCGATATTATAGAGGAGAGGATCGAATAGAGGAAAGGAAAGGGGATTGGATAGGATAGAGGATAGGATAGGATAGAGGATAGGATAGAGGATAGGATAGAGGATAGGATAGAGGATTGGATAGGATAGGGGATATTATAGGATAGAGGATAGGGCAGGATAGAGGATAGGATAGGATATAGGATTGGATAGGATAGAGGATAGGATAGGATAGAGGATACGAAATTATAGAGGATAGGATAGGATAGAGGATAGGATAGGATAGAGGATAGGATAGGATGGAGGATAGGATAGGATAGAGAATAGGATACGATAGTGGATAGGATAGAGGATGGGATATAATAGAGGATAGGATAGGATAGAGGATAGGACAGAGGATAGGATAGAGGATTGGATAGGATAGGGGATATTATAGGATATAGGATAGGACAGGATTGCGGATAGGATAGGATATAGGATTGGATAGGATAGAGGATAGGATAGGATAGAGGATACGAAATTATAGAGTATAGGATATGATCGGATAGAGCATAGGATAGGGGATTGGATAGGATAGAGGATAGGATAGGATAGCGGATAGGATAGGGTAGAGTATAGAATAGGATAGAGGATAGGATAGGATAGAGGATAGGATAGGATAGAGGATTGGAGTGTATAGAGGATAGGATATAGGATTGGATAGGATAGAGGATATTATACGATAGTGGATAGGACAGAGGATAGGATAGGATAGAGGATAAGATAGAGGATTGGATAGAATAGGTGATAATATAGGATAGAGGGTAGGACAGGATAGCGGATAGGATAGGATAGAGGATTGGATAGGATAGAGGATAGGATGGGATGGAGGATAGGATAGGATAGCGGATAGGATAGGGTAGAGTATAGAATAGGATAGAGGATAGAATAGGATAGAGGACAGGATAGGATAGAGGATAGGATAGGAATGAGGATAGGATAGGATAGAGGATAGGATAAGATAGAGGATCGGATAGGATCGGATAGAATATAGAATAGGATAGAGGATAGGATAGGATAGAGAATAGGATAGGATTGAGGATAGGATAGGATAGAGGATAGGATAGAGGATAGGATAGAGTATAGGATAGGGGATAGAATAGAGGATAGGATAGGATAGAGGATAGGATAGGATAGAGGATAGGATAGGAATGAGGATAGGATAGGATAGAGGATAGGATAAGATAGAGGATAGGATAGGGGATTGGATAGGATAGAGGATAGGAGACGATAGAGGATGTATACGAAGGTAGCAGGAATTTGGAGACTGCGCCTTCTCTCAATGAGTATTAGTCACTGAGCACCTTGTTCGATTGACTGGCATACACGAGGTACTATGTACACTAATCACAATTTATTTTATATCAATATGTACAAAGTGCGTTGCGAAATTCCGTGACGTATTGTATTTAATGACTTCGACGTGGCGATCTGTAGGTAGTGATCTTAGAGCGTTTTGTTCGAGTTTTTAAAAGGATCTGCTCGTGTCTCGTTACGTTTCGTCTAACGTCACCTCGGTTGTGTCGTCATTGGTCGGTTGTCGCTGTAGATGGTGGAATGTTGCGTTTTTTAATTGGTCGTGGGTGTGTCTTGGGAAGTTTGGAAATCGGAAGGGGAAGCTGTCAGGAAGCTTGTCTCGTCTTGTCGATGTCTAAATTTATGGTGGCGTTCGTCGCTGTTTCTGTCCTGTCGCACGTGGTGTCCGGCTGTTTTATTGTAGGGTCTCGGTGGCCCTAAAAAGCTGTAAATTATAAAGTTCGGTACCAGTCCGTAGGGTTTCTGCGTCTGGTGTCGGGTTGTAAATCGCGCGGCCTAAGCCGCCGTACGGGCGTTTCGGCACGCGCCGTTCTTCGTTGTTGCGATCTGCAACATGCCGCCCCCCTTGAACGATTATGTTCAACTGGAGTCCCTGTCTATGAATACAATGTGTACGCGATGTGAACTATGTACGTCGATGCTTAATCTACATTATCCTATTTACATGTGTTATACGTTACGAGGTTTTTACACTAATATATACATATATAGCGCCTTATGAATATGTATAATATAGAGTATGAAATAAACTTAAATACTATATCGGTAATGGTGCTAGACATTTAATTGATCTTTTATATTCGCCGCTCGCGGTTCGTATAGTGACGACTCTGACAATATCGTCTCCTCCCGGATGAAGTTGTGTTACTCTAGCGAGAGTCCACCGCATCGCTGGTAAATTGTCGTCACGTACAGTAACGATGCTGCCTATTTCTATTTGCTCTGGTTTACGAGTGTGCCATTTTTTGCGTGTGGTGAGTTCGTGTAGATACTCCTTACTCCATCGTCGCCAAAAATGTTGTCGCATTTTCTGAACGTGTTGCCACGATGACAATCGACCAGTAGGGATCTCTGACCAGTTATGATCGGGTACAGTAATTAGTGTGTCGCCTATCAAGAAATGTGCAGGTGTTAGGACGGAAAGATCGTTTGGATCGGAGGATAGAGGTGTCAGTGGTCGGGAGTTCAAAATAGCCTCAATCTGGTTAACATATGTTAATAACGCCTCATATGATAGTAGGGTTTCGCCTATTATTCGCGTCATGTGAAATTTGAGTGACTTTACGGCCGCCTCCCAAAGTCCCCCAAAATGCGGCGAACGTGGTGGAATGACGTGCCACTGTATGCTTTCGTTGGCTAACGTGTTTGCGATACTATTGTTTATCGATTGAGATCTTACAAATGCGTACAATTCTTGCAATTCTCGTCTAGCGCCCACAAAATTTGTCGCGTTGTCCGAATAGATATGAGCGCTTTTCCCTCTGCGCGCAAAGAATCGACGTAGCGCCGCGAGAAAGGCTTCCGTTGTCAGATCGCTTACGATTTCTATATGTACCGCCTTTGTCGCAAAACACACGAAGATGGCCAGGTACACCTTTACTTTCCCGCGATTTCGTTTAATTTTTTCTTTTATGAATATTGGGCCACAAAAATCAACGCCTGAATGCAAAAATGGTCGTGTACAATTGACTCTGTCTTTTGGTAGATCTCCCATTAGGTAATCTATTGTCGTGGGTTTAGCGCGCCGACAGGTAACGCAAGCGTGAATAATGTGTTTTACCGAATTTCTGCCGCTCGGAATCCAGTACCTTTGTCGAATGGAATGAAGAGTCGCTTGGATTCCGCTGTGAAAGTTTTGCAGATGATGATGCCTTATAATCAAGTTTGTGACGTGATGGCCCTTTGGTAGTAACAATGGATGTTTTTCTGAATATGTTAGCTTGGAGTGTGCTAATCGACCGCCTACTCTCAATAATCCGTCCTTGTCTATAAATGGATTTAATGGGGATAATGCGCTACTGCTATCGTTCTGTTTGGTGATGCTATGAATTTCCTTGCCAAACCCTTCCTGCTGTGTGAGCTTTATTATTCGCAAAACGGCCTTGTTTATCTCGTCTGTTGTGAGTCCCATTGTAACGCGTTCCTTGCGCGAGCTGTTAGTGCGAAACCGAAGGCAATATGCTACGACACGTTGTAGTTTCAAAAATGATGAGAATCGCTGTAATGTTTCGCACTCTGTTTGTTGAGTAACGAACGCTTTCAGGGGGCGCATTTCCGGTATTTCCGTTGCAGTTAATTTAGTAGTTGGCCACTGACTTTCTTCAGACGACAGCCACGTGGGCCCAAATTGCCATAATCTGTCTCCTATATATTCTGCAGTTGTTAAACCTCGCGATACTTTGTCCGCTGGGTTGTCGCCTGAAGGTACATGTCGCCACTCGTATTTACTCGTGATAGATTGAATTTCCGCTACGCGATGAGAGACAAAGGTTTTTAGAGCATGTGGGGATGAATTTATCCAATTTAGTACTATTGTTGAATCTGTCCAAAATTTGATTTCGTTAAATTGTAAATGACGTAAACTGTTTAATACATTATTAAATAACTTAGTCATCAGATGTGCAGCACATAACTCTAGTCGCGGTAACGTCAATGTTTTCAGCGGTGCTACCCGCGATTTGGCACATAGCAATTGCGTTTGTATATCCCGACAGTTCCGCGCTCTTATATAAATGCATGCTCCGTACGCTCGTTCACTAGCATCACAGAATCCGTGGAGTTGTAGCGACGTGTAGTTGTTAATTACTACTTTACGTGCTATGTTTATCCTTTTTACGTATGTTAAGTCTTGACAATAGTTAATCCACTTTGTATGGAGTTCTATCGGTACTGATTCATCCCACTCTAATTTGTTTGCCCATAGCTCTTGCATAAGTATTTTTGCTCGAATTATGATCGGTGCTAGCAGTCCTAGAGGATCGAATAACTGTGCTACCTGTGATAATATAGTTCGTTTTGTTATGCGTTTTGTAAATGTGAATTCTCTGTTCGCGTAGCTTATCGAATCCTCCCGTGCGTTCCACTGTATACCTAGAGCGTTTACTGTTTCGTCTAGGTCTAAGTTAAGGTGAGCCTCCTCACATTTATCTTGTTGGCCGTCAATTAGTTCGGGGACGTTGGATGCCCATTGTCGGAGTTGAAATCCTCCCTTTTGACAGAGCGTCGTGATTTCCTCCCGAATTTTGATCGCGTCTTCGTACGTTCTCGCGCCCGTCAGCAAATCATCAACATAAAAGTCTGTACGAAGTATTTCCGACGCTATTGGGTGATTCGCGGCTTCATCCCTTGCTAGTTGGTGTAATGTTCGGATGGCTAGGAATGGAGCGCACGAGGTTCCATATGTTACTGTATTCAACTTATATGTTTTTATGGGTTGATCTGAAGTTTCCCGCCAGAGAATTTGTTGGTATTTGCGATCGTCCGGATGAATTTCTATTTGTCGGTACATTTTCGCGATATCTGCTGTCAGTACATAAACGTGTGATCTAAACCGAATCAATAGAGAAAATAAATCGTCTTGGATGGTGGGCCCGGTCATAAGTGTCTCGTTCAACGATATACCTGTCGAGGTTTTGCATGACGCATCGAACACAACCCGCAGTTTTGTGGTGAGGCTGTTGCCTTTTATTACCCCGTGATGCGGCAGGTAGTAACCGCTATCGGTCGCGGAAGACTGTGTTACGGTCATATGCCCTAAGCTTTCGTATTCTCTTAAGAATTCCGTATATTGAGATGCTAATTGAGGGTTTCGGTTAAATGAGCGTTCTAAACTATAGAACCGTTTTACTGCTACATTGTACGACTCGCCGAGTCTCGTGGTACCCTCTTTGAACGGAAGCCGCACGGTGTATCTACCTGTTTGTGTATTACGGGTACTTGTTTCTTGGTATCGTTTTTCGCATTCTGACTCTTCCTTTGATAGGGGGGACCGTTCAGGACTGTCTTCCACCTCCCAGAATTTCGCGATTTGGTTATGAAGCGAATCTAGCGCTAAATTGCAAACCCGTGAGTTTAATTTATTTGTTGTCGGTAAGTTGCCCGATACTACCCAGCCCAATCTGGTTTTTTGTAGGATAACAGACGTATTATTAAGGGTGATTTGACCGATCGCGAGCAGTTTGTAAAAAAGCTCGGCTCCGATTAAGCCGTCAATTCGCGAGGGTTTGTGGAAGTTGGGATCCGCTAAGCGTATGTTCGCAGGTATTGCTAGTTCCGCGGCGTGTATCGCTTGATTCGGGAT